>NC_053133.1:29382284-29434784 GCF_010015445.1 Perca fluviatilis
GACCACTAAGGTCTATATAAAAGAGACTTCAGATACAGTATTAGGGGACCACTAAGGTCTATATAAAAGAGACTTCAGATACAGTATTAGGGGACCACTAAGGTCTATATAAAAGAGACTTCAGATACAGTATTAGGGGACCACTAAGGCCTATATAAAAGAGACTTCTGATACAGTATTAGGGGACCACTAAGGTCTATATAAAAGACACTTCAGATACAGTATTAGGGGACCACTAAGGTCTATATAAAAGAGACTTCAGATACAGTATTAGGGGACCACTAAGGTCTATATAAAAGAGACTTCAGATACAGTATTAGGGGACCACTAAGGTCTATATAAAAGAGACTTCAGATACAGTATTAGGGGACCACTAAGGTCTATATAAAAGAGACTTCAGATACAGTATTAGGGGACCACTAAGGCCTATATAAAAGAGACTTCAGATACAGTATTAGGGGACCACTAAGGCCTATATAAAAGAGACTTCAGATACAGTATTAGTGGACCACTAAGGTCTATATAAAAGAGACTTCAGATACAGTATTAGGGGACAACCCTGCACACACTCTTGATATGAAAAAAATGGGGTCCATGTTTGTAACTCTTATCAGTTAAATTTTCTAAGCACAAATGGACATTTGGACAAACAGAAAAATGGGTTCCGATATATACAATTTTTCATTTTTTCCCACCTTGACAAATTAAAAAATTGGATCTTTAAACTGTTTTTTCCAATTTTCTGTTTTTTTTTTTAATTCAGAGGAATCAGAAATTGTGAAAATTACAAAATCGCGTCTGAGCTCCAATTATTCATAATACTACCGTGGTATTCTCTTCCTCTACTTTGAGGAATATGCAGCTCATTAACTGCATATGGACTAGAGATGCACCGATGACGACTTTCTAGGCCGATTCCTGATTTTCTTTGAGTTAGGCCGGCCGATACCGACTTTAGCCGATTCCGATTTCATCTTTTCTAACCACTTTACAGCACAATCAAATATTTATTTTCTATCTTTTCTTTAATAGAACATGTTGTTGAACAGATAATGGATCACTATATAATTGAACTATATAAATTACTCCTGGTGTGGGACATTCACACACATCTAAAGAGCAACGTTAGAACCATTTCCTTCTTTTCACATCTAATATCACACTAAAGAAATGTGATTTTTGGTTTTTGGTCATCGCTCCACGCCCTACTGTCTCCTCGCAGGTGTTGCATATTGTAAACTTGTTATCTTCTGCTCACACGCTGAAGAATCCCCAAACAGCTGACATGTTGCAGGTTAATCCACGAAGTTCCCTGCATGTGGGAGAACAGCGCGTAGCTAGGCGGTATTTGGGAGAGAATACCACGGCAGTATTATGAATAATTGGAGCCCAGACGTCATTTTGTAATTTTCAAAATTTCTGATCCTCTGAATAAAAAACAGAAAATTGGAAAAACAGTTTAAAGATGCAATTTTTTTTTTATTTGCCAAGGCGGAAAAAAAAGAAAAATTGGATATTTGAACCCATTTTTCTGTTTTTCCAACTGTCAGTTCGTGCTTAGAAAACTGAACTGATGAGTTACACTGACCCGTGTTGGTTTAGACCAGGGGTCACCAACAGGGGGCCACACGGGCACCAGGTAGCTCCCCAAGGACCACATGAGGAGCCTTTCACGGTGTTCTCTTAATTTAAAATTTATTTTTTTTTTTTTTTTTTTTCCCTTTTTTTTTTTTTTTTTTTTTTTTTGGGGGAAAAAAAAAGGTTGGTGTTTTTTTTCACATAGATGAGGATCATTAATCATTAATAATCATATATAACTATCATTAATCATTAATAATCATATATAACTATCATTAATCATTAATAATCATATACAGTACAGGCCAAAAGTTTGGACACACCTCATTCAATGTGTTTCCTTTTGTAGATTCTCACTGAAGGCATCAAAACTATGAATGAACACATATGGAATTATGTACTTAACAAAAAAGTGTGAAATAACTGAAAACATGTCTTATATTTTAGATTCTTCAAAGTAGCCACCCTTTGCTTTTTTTGATAACTCTGCAAACCCTTGGTGTTCTCTCAATGAGCTTCATGAGGTAGTCACCTGAAATGGTTTTACCTTCACAGGTGTGCTTTGTCAGGGTTCATTAGTGGAAGTTTTTCCCTTATTAATAAAAAAGCAAAGGGTGGCTACTTTGAAGAATCTAAAAATATAAGACATGTTTTCAATTATTTCACACTTTTTTTGTTAAGTACATAATTCCATATGTGTTCATTCATAGTTTTGATGCCTTCAGTGAGAATCTACAATGTAAATAGTCATGAAAATAAAAAGGAAATGCATTGAATGAGAAGGTGTGTCCAAACTTTTGGCCTGTACTGTATAACTATCATGAATCATTAATAATCATATATAACTAAAGGCAAACTGAGCACATTTGTTATTTCAGAAGAGTGTATCAAACAGGTAGCCCTTCGTATGACTCAGCACCCAGGAAGTAGCTCTCGGTTTAGGAAAGGTTGGGGACCCCTGGGCTAGAGTCTGAAGTCTGACGAGACACCGCTGGGCTCAGTTTCATAACGAGGCGCAGTCCGAAGACACACACAGCGCGTGTGAAAGGAGCCGTTTTATCAGCAACAAACGGAGATTTCTCTCTTTGTTCTCAGGTGTCAGGAAGTCTTTTGTCCTCTTGTTTGTCTTTTATGCGTCTGCCTAAACAGACAGAGGAGGGAAGGACAGAGAGGAATAACACAGGAGGGTGAATCCATTACAGACCCGAGGGGGATGGAAGAAATCTGCTGCGTGGATAAAAGAAAGGCACAGAGTCATCTCCCGGAGGAAGGGCCGGAGCAGCCAGCAGATTGGCCCTCGCTCAGACCGCCTCAGTCCCCCAGTTTCTGGGTCAGGAACTCGCACGATACCGTCTCGGGTTACAGCGCAGGGGTCAAACTCGAGGCCCGCGGGCCGAACCCGGGGCCCCCCCTGGCAGGTTTCGATCCGGCCCGCGTATCAATTTTAGATTCACGATAGATATTGGCCCGCCTAGGTGTGCACCGAAACAAAAGGGGCAACTACACCACACTTGGAGCAGAGTTTTGGTAGATTTCCCAACTTTTGAGACTCCCAGAAATTCCAGAAGAAGCCGAGAGTTTTCTAAATTAAAGCTGGGAAACAGGTCGGCTGGGAGTCGACTTTTAAAATGTAATCTTTGTTTTGCTGGATTTGCTAAATTCTCAGATTTCTAAGGAACTATTTGCTGCCTTTTTTAGGGTTTTATGAGGACCAAACTGTGAGTGAGAAGACTATACGAGACGTGGAATAATACAGTTAAAAAGATATTTGACTTTTTCCGAAATAAAAGCATGAAAATAAACTCTACATGTGTAGAGTTTCTCTACATGTGTAGAGTTTCTTGATGCAATTCTCCTTTTCCAGTGTGGCCCTCTGGGAAGTTGAGTTTGACACCACTGGGTTACAGCTTCACTCTGCAGGACGACTAAAGTTTTAAAGTAAAAAAAACAAACAGGCAGACCAGAGACTCTGTGGTGGTTTGGCGCTCTCTTTCCTGTTGTTTGGCGTCTTTATGTAGTTTCTTTTGCGACTGTTTGCGGGCTGGTTTTGTGTCTCTTTGTCTACGTTCAGACTGCAGGTAAAAGTGGCCCAAATCCGACCGCACTTAAGCAACTCATTGTGTCTTTTGCGACTGGTTTTGTGTCTCTTTCTAGTCATTTTAGCGTGGTTTAGCGTCTCTTTCTAGTCATTTTAGCGTGGTTTAGCGTCTCTTTGTAGTCATTTTAGCGTGGTTTTGTGTCTCTTTCTAGTCATTTTAGCGTGGTTTAGCGTCTCTTTGTAGTCATTTTAGCGTGGTTTAGCGTCTCTTTGTAGTCATTTTAGCGTGGTTTAGCGTCTCTTTGTAGTCATTTTAGCGTGGTTTAGCGTCTCTTTGTAGTCATTTTAGCGTGGTTTAGCGTCTCTTTGTAGTCATTTTAGCGTGGTTTTGTGTCTCTTTCTAGTCATTTTAGCGTGATTTAGCGTCTCTTTGTAGTTATTTTAGCGTGGTTTAGCGTCTCTTTCTAGTCATTTTAGCGTGGTTTAGCGTCTCTTTCTAGTCATTTTAGCGTGGTTTAGCGTCTCTTTCTAGTCATTTTAGCGTGGTTTAGCGTCTCTTTGTAGTCATTTTAGCGTGGTTTTGCGTGTCTTTGTAGTCATTTTAGCGTGGTTTAGCGTCTCTTTGTAGTCATTTTAGCGTGGTTTAGCGTCTCTTTGTAGTCATTTTAGCGTGGTTTTGCGTCTCTTTCTAGTCATTTTAGCGTGGTTTAGCGTCTCTTTCTAGTCATTTTAGCGTGGTTTTGCGTGTCTTTGTAGTCATTTTAGCGTGGTTTAGCGTCTCTTTGTAGTCATTTTAGCGTTGTTTAGCGTCTCTTTTCTGTCTGGCGTCTTTATGTAGTTTTTTGGCGACTCTTTGTGGTGGTTTAGCCTCTCTTCGCAGATCGTTTGCGTCTGGTTTTGCGTCTATTTGCGGCATTTAAGCAACTCGTTTTGGTCCTTTTGCCTCTCTTTGCAATCGCCTTGGGTCTCTCTGAGGCTGTTCTGTGTCTCTGTGGTTTCTTTTAAGTCTCTTTGCGGCCATTTTGAACCTATTTGTTGTTGTTAAGCATCTCTTTGTGGTCGTTCTGCGGCTTGATTTACTTCTTTTTGGTGCTTTTGGCGTGTATTTGCAGCTGTTCAGTGTCTCTTTGCGATCATCTTTGCTTCTTTTTGTACCTTTTGCGTCTCTTTGTGGGGTTTTTGTTCTCTTTGTGGTTATTTTTTACGTCAGGTCTTAGGGCCCTGGGTAGGTTCCCAGTACTCCATCCGTGGTACTAACAAGCCAACTAACCATCCCCTTATTACTCTGGTAGGGGGGGGGGGGACACTGGGGGGCCGGTCCCCTGGAAACAGCCTGTGTTTCTGGTGTTTAAGCCTCAAGTTTATATTCTGTCTGCTTTTTGCGACATTTTTATAATGCAAAACAAGAGAAAGAAAGGTGAGTGAACGGCAGGGAAAAGATGCTTAATAACAGCAGAGATAAGGAGCAGAAAGCAGACAAAGAGAGGGAGCGACGGAGAAGAGAGACGATGAAAGGGAAAGATGATAACTGCTGCAGCGTGACGGCGAAGAGCTCGGACTAATCAGCTCCACATCACAGGAACCGAGGGATGAGAGAGGAAACCAGAGAGAGAGAGAGAGAGAGAGAGAGAGACAGAGAGAGAGAGATAGAGAGAGAGAGACAGAGAGAGAGAGATAGAGAGAGAGAGAGACAGAGAGAGAGAGAGAGAGAGAGAGACAGAGAGAGAGAGAGAGAGAGAGAGAGAGAGAGAGAGAGAGAGAGAGACAGAGAGAGATAGAGAGAGAGAGATAGAGAGAGAGAGACAGAGAGAGAGAGAGAGAGATAGAGAGAGAGAGACAGAGAGAGAGAGAGAGATAGAGAGACAGAGAGAGAGAGAGAGAGAGAGAGAGAGAGAGAGAGAGAGAGATGGCCCTTGAAGCTGAAGCAGCTTTGTAATCAAAGATCTTCTCCCTGGCTGTTAAACATGGCGCGTTGTTGTTGTTTCGTGTTGAACGCACTCACACATAACACACACACACACACACACACACACACACACACACACACACACACACACACACACACACACACACACACACACTCAGCTCAGCTCGGTCTCAGCATCAACCGGAGTCTACAGCGCTTCTTAAAGTCCAGACCAAGGTCCACAATAGACAAGTCAATCTGGACCTGGACTCGCACACACACACACACACACACACACACACACTCGCACACACACACACACACACACAAACAACCTCGCACACACACACACACACACACTATGAAACACACACATGCATGCATGCACATGCACACACTTGCACACACACACACACACACACACATGCGTACACACACTTGCACACACACACACACACACACTATGAAACACACGCATGCATGCACACACTGAAACACACGCACACACACGCACACACACATGCAAAGACACACACACACACACAATGAAACACACACACACAATGAAACACACACACACAATGAAACACACACACACAATGAAACACACACATACAATGAAACACACACACATACAATGAAACACACAAACAATGAAACACACACACATACAATGAAACACACACATACAATGAAACACACACATACAATGAAACACACACACACAATGAAACACACAAACACAATGAAACACACATACAATGAAACACACACACACAATGAAACACACATACAATGAAACACACACACACAATGAAACACACAAACACAATGAAACACACAAACAATGAAACACACAAACACAATGAAACACACATACAATGAAACACACAAACACAATGAAACACACATACAATGAAACACACACACATGAAACACACATACAATGAAAACACAAAATAATAATGAAACACACACACAAAAAAACACACATACAATGAAACACACACACACAATGAAACACACAAACAATGAAACACACACACAATGAAACACACACATACAATGAAACACACACACACAATGAAACACACATACAATGAAACACACACACACAATGAAACACACAAACAATGAAACACACACACAATGAAACACACACATACAATGAAACACACAAACACAATGAAACACACATACAATGAAACACACACACAATGAAACACACACATACAATGAAACACACAAACAATGAACACACATACAATGAAAACAATAACAATAATGAAACACACAAACAAATGAAACACACAAACAATGAAACACACATACAATGAAAATAAAAATAATACAATAAACACACATACAATGAAAAAAAAATAATACAATGAAACACAAACAAACACAATGAAACACACACAAACAATGAAACACACATAAATAATGAAAACACACATAATGAAAACACACATACAATGAAAACACATAAAACAATGAAAACACAACAAACAATGAAAACACATACAATAAAACATACTAATAATAATGAACAAAAATACAATGAAACACAAATAATACACATAATGAAAAAACAACAATGAAAAACAAACAATGAAAACAATAAAACAATGAAAAAAATAATAATAATGAAACACAATAACAATGAAACAACAATAATAATGAAACACAAATAAAATAAAAACAAAATAATAATAATACCAAACAATGAAACACAATAAACACAATGAAAACAAATATAACGAAACACACAAACAATGAAACACTACCAAACAATGAAACACAATAAAAATGAAAAAAAACACAATGAAACACAATACAATGAAAAAATAATAATAATGAAACACAAAACAATGAAAACATAATACAATGAAACACACATACAATGAAAACAATACAACAATGAAACACACAACAATGAAAACATACAATGAAAACAATACAATGAAAACATAATAAAATAAAATACAATGAAACTAATAAACAAAAAACACACATTAATGAACACAATAATAATGAAACATATACAACGAAAATCAATAATCAATAATAATGAAACATACCAAATTAAATGAAACACATCATACAATGAAACACACATTAATGAAACACAAACAATGAAACACAATAAACATCAATGAAACACACAACGAAACACATACCAATAATGAAAACATCATTAAAACGAAAACATTAATGAAACACAATAAAATAAATGAAAACACACAATAACGAAATCAAACATACAATGAAACACACACTATACAATGAAACACATCAATAATGAAAACACACAATGAAACACATCATCACAACGACAATGAAAACAATATCACAATGAAAACAAATAATTAAAAGAACAACAAGAAAATTAATAATAATAAACACACCATAAACGAAACATATCAATAATAAATACCGAAACATCAATGAAACATCACAATGAAACACTACACAATGAAACACACACAAATGAAACACAACAATGAAAACAAAATGAAACAAAAATAAAAAAAAGAAAACACAAACAAAAACAATCAATGAAAAAACAAAAACAACAAACAACCAAAAAAAAAAAAAAATAAACAAAAAACAAAGAAACAACAATAAAAAAAAAATGAAACAAAAAAAAAAATAAATACAATGAAAAACAATGAAAAAACAAAATGAAACACAAAAATGAAAACATACAATGAAAACAACAATACACACATACAATAAACACAAAATAATAAACACAAATGACAACACAATGAAAACAATAAACAATGAAAAAAAATGAACAAACAAATAACAAAAAAAACAAATAATGAAAACACAATACAAAAACACACACACAATGAAAACACACAATCAATGAAAACACACAACAAAACACACATACAATGAAACACACATACAATAACACAATAATAATAATGAAACACACAAACACAATGAAACACATACAATAAAATTAATAATAATGAAAACACACACATAAAATGAAACACACATACAATGAAATACGAAAACAAAAAATAAACACATAAATAATGAAACAAAAACGAAACACACATAATGAAAACACAATAATAAAATACATAATGAAAACACAACACAATGAAACACTAATAATGAAACATAAAAAATAATAATAAAAATAATAACAAATAAATAACAACAACAATGAAACAAAAAATAATAAAAAATAAAATAAAAAACAAATAAAAATAAATAATAAATATAATAAAATGAAAAATAATAATCAAATAAATAATAAAAAAATATAAAAAAAAATAAAAAATAAAAAAATAATAAAAAAAATAACAGAAAAAAAATAAAAAAAAACAAACGACAAAGACAAAAAAAAATCAAAAAAACTCAATGAAAAAAACAAGAATAAAAAATGAAACATACACAACGAAAACAATAAGAAAAACAATAACAAAAAAAAACAACAACATAAAAACAATAAAATTATAATGAAAACACACATTAATGAAAACCACAATAAAACACATAAACGAAACACACAATATCAATGAAACATACAATAAACGAAAACACAAACACAATGAAACACAAACAATGAACACACAATAACAAAACACACAATAACGAAACAAATAATACAACGAAAACAATAAACAACGAACACAATAACCAATACAACACACAAGAACACAACAAAACAAAACCAAACACACAATGAAAAAACAACGAAACACACAACACACAAAACAAAACCACAATAAAACACACACACACAATGAAACACACACATACAATGAAACACACAAACACAATGAAACACACACACACACACACAATGAAACACACAAACACAATGAAACACACAAACACAATGAAACACACATACACACAAACACAATGAAACACACAAACACAATGAAACACACACACAATGAAACACACACACAATGAAACACACACACAATGAAACACACACACAATGAAACACACATACACACACACACAATGAAACACACACACAATGAAACACACAAACACAATGAAACACACACACAAACACACACACAATGAAACACACATACAATGAAACACACACACACACACACACAATGAAACACACCCACCTCCCAGTGAGCTGGGGTGGGTCCATCCCTCTGACTCGGTCCTGGTTCTGGTCCCACAGAGGAACAGAAGAGTCTTTGTGTAACATCTGGCCCCGAGCTCTCCTCGCTGCAGCCTCGCCAACTTCCCCACTCGAGGATTTAGGAATCAGGCAATAAAACAACACACACACACACACGCACGCACACACACACACACGCACACACACACACACACACACACACACACACACACACACACACACACACACAAGGAGGCAGTCGACATATATCCCACAGCTGCTGCCACTGCTGCAGCACCACAGGCTGGGAGTTAGCTTTGTGTCCTTCCAGAGTTAGAGGACCAGGAGCCAGAGTTAGAGGACCAGGAGCCAGAGTTAGAGGACCAGGAGCCAGAGTTAGAGGACCAGGAGCCAGAGCTGAGCACCAGAGGGTCCAGAGCCCTGCAGCCCAGGTCACATTCAAGCATGTCAGCTATTATTTACTGAGACAGGCTACCACAGAGGAGAGGTTAGCTGCTAGTGAGCTAATGTTAGCTAGGTGTTAGCAAGCCAGTCCTTTACAGAAATATGTGTGAGTGTTTTTGTGATTGTTGCGAGGCAAAAATCCTTGATTATGCGCCAAGTTTTCTTAAAAAATGTGATGGAATATGTGGGATATGATATTTATGCAGTTTTAGGCGATGGAATTGCAGGAACGTGCAAAAAACTGTAGTTTGATGAACATGAGAAAAAAAAAGAAGTGATTAAAGACACACACACACACACTGAAACACACACACACACACAAAGACACACACATACTGAAACACACACACACACACACATACTGAAACACACACACACAAAGACACACACACACTGAAACACACACACACACACAAAGACACACACATACTGAAACACACACACACACACACACATACTGAAACACACACACACAAAGACACACACATACTGAAACACACACACACACACACACATACTGAAACACACACACACACACACACACACACACATACTGAAACACACACACACACAAAGACACACACATACTGAAACACACACACACACACACACATACTGAAAACACACACACACACACACACATACTGAAACACACACACACACACTGAAACACACACAAAGACACACACATACTGAAACACACACACACACACACACACACACATACTGAAACACACACACGCACTGAAACACACACACACAAAGACACACACACACACACTGAAACACACACACACAGAAACACAATGAAACACACACACACACACAAAGACACACACATACTGAAACACACACACACACACAGACACACACACACTCACACATTGACACACACACACACACACACACATATTGAAACACACACAAACACAGAAACACACACACACACACACACACACATTCTTACAGACACACACACACACACAATAAAAACACACACACACCACACACACACACACACTCACACACACTGAAAACACACACACTTAGACACAACACACACACATATTGAAACACACAAACACAGATACACACAATGAAACACACACACACTCTCACAAACACACAATGAAAAACTTGCGTGTGTGTGTGTGTGTGCTGTGCGTCCCTGTGTTTAACAAGCATAGTGTGCACGCTGTGCACAAGCCTAGGAGCATTTTACTAATGCTCTGTTAAAATAACAATGAGTGTGTGTGTGTGTGTGTGTGTAGATGTGTGTGTGTGTGTGTGTGTGTAGATGTGTGTGTGTGTGTGTGTGTGTGTGTGTGTGTGTGTGTTAGAGATTTTTGTTTTTCAGTTACTAGGCTCTTGTAGACCATTAATCTTCTTTATATGGACTTTTTTCTACCTAACTTGACGTTTTGGTCTCCTTCTTTGGACCTTTTCTTTCCTTTCTTCCTTCCTTCCTTATCCTTCCTTCCTTCCATCCATCCTTCCTTCCCTCCTTCCTTCCTTCCTTATCCTTCCTTCCCTCCATCCTTCCTTCATTCCTTCCTTTTACTGTCTGTTTTTTATAACCTTTTGTTACTATTTTTGACCTGTTGTTACCTTTCCTATGTCTTGACTCTTGTTTTCATCAGTATTTAAATCTTTTCCAGTTATACTGTTAGCTGTTGTTTACTAAATCTAACGCTGACTAGTAGTTTTGGGGTCTAAATCTAACCAGACTGGGACCGTTTCAACACGTGGGCGTAACATGCAATCAACCAATCAGAGAGCAGCTCCCATTCCCTTTAAAAGCCAGGCGCGTTTGGACCTTGGAGCATTGCTGTTATGATGGAGGATTTACACCCTAATATTTTTTATACGTAATCTTCTGCATGTGTGTGTGTGTGTGTGTGTGTGTGTTTGTGTGTGTGTGTGTGTGTGTGCGTCCCTGTGTGTAACAAGCATAGTGTGCACGTGCAGGAGCATTTTACTAATGCTCTGTTAAAATAACAATGAAATGCTGCGTAACACGCACGCACACACACACACACACACACACACACACTCGCAAGGTCAGGTTGGACGTACATAAGGACAAAAAGCTTGCTGAGGCAGGACTCTGTTTTAGATTCTTTGTCTCCCACGGCTTTAAATCTTAAAATCTTTGGTGGGAGATGTACGAGGCCAGACAGAAGTGAGTCATCACTGAGGCACAGGCACGCCGTTAAACTGCAGATTTCTGAAGGAAAGGAAGAAATGCAACTCATTCATGCTGGTTAGAACCACACACACACACACACACACACACACACACACACACACACACACACACACACACACACACACACACACACACACACACACACACACACACACACACACACACACACACACACACACACACACACACACACACACACACACACACACGCCCCTCGGATTGAGCCCTGCCAATAGGGAGTTCCCAGACCCAACATCTGGATGTGGGTCTGGCTGGTAAGGCTAGCTGGTTGCGATTGTCTGTAAAGGTTTTTATTTATTATGATCGCTTACGGGCTCAGTGGTCCCCTAATACTGTATCTGAAGTCTCTTTTATATAGGCCTTAGTGGTCCCCTAATACTGTATCTGAAGTCTCTTTTATATAGACCTTAGTGGTCCCCTAATACTGTATCTGAAGTCTCTTTTATATAGACCTTAGTGGTCCCCTAATACTGTATCTGAAGTCTCTTTTATATAGACCTTAGTGGTCCCCTAATACTGTATCTGAAGTCTCTTTTATATAGACCTTAGTGGTCCCCTAATACTGTATCTGAAGTCTCTTTTATATAGACCTTAGTGGTCACCTAATACTGTATCTGAAGTCTCTTTTATATAGACCTTAGTGGTCCCCTAATACTGTATCTGAAGTCTCTTATATAGACCTTAGTGGTCCTCTAATACTGTATCTGAAGTCTCTTTTATATAGACCTTAGTGGTCCCCTAATACTGTATCTGAAGTCTCTTTTATATAGACCTTAGTGGTCCCCTAATACTGTATCTGAAGTCTCTTTTATATAGACCTTAGTGGTCCCCTAATACTGTATCTGAAGTCTCTTTTATATAGACCTTAGTGGTCCCCTAATACTGTATCTGAGGTCTCTTTTATATAGACCTTAGTGGTCCCCTAATACTGTATCTGAAGTCTCTTTTATATAGGCCTTAGTGGTCCCCTAATACTGTATCTGAAGTCTCTTTTATATAGACCTTAGTGGTCCCATAATACTGTATCTGAAGTCTCTTTTATATAGACCTTAGTGGTCCCCTAATACTGTATCTGAAGTCTCTTTTATATAGACCTTAGTGGTCCCCTAATACTGTATCTGAAGTCTCTTTATATAGACCTTAGTGGTCCCCTAATACTGTATCTGAGGTCTCTTTTATATAGACCTTAGTGGTCCCCTAATACTGTATCTGAAGTCTCTTTTATATAGGCCTTAGTGGTCCCCTAATACTGTATCTGAAGTCTCTTTTATATAGACCTTAGTGGTCCCCATAATGTATCTGAAGTGTCTTTTATATAGGCCTTAGTGGTCCCCTAATACTGTATCTGAAGTCTCTTTTATATAGACCTTAGTGGTCCCCTTAATACTGTATCTGAAGTCTCTTTTATATAGGCCTTAGTGGTCCCCTAATACTGTATCTGAAGTCTCTTTTATATAGGCCTTAGTGGTCCCCTAATACTGTATCTGAAGTCTCTTTTATATAGACCTTAGTGGTCCCTAATACTGTATCTGAAGTCTCTTTTATATAGACCTTAGTGGTCCCCTAATACTGTATCTGAAGTGTCTTTTATATAGGCCTTAGTGGTCCCCTAATACTGTATCTGAAGTCTCTTTTATATAGACCTTAGTGGTCCCCTAATACTGTATCTGAAGTCTCTTTTATATAGGCCTTAGTGGTCCCCTAATACTGTATCTGAAGTCTCTTTTATATAGGCCTTAGTGGTCCCTAATACTGTATCTGAAGTCTCTTTTATATAGACCTTAGTGGTCCCCTAATACTGGATCTGAAGTCTCTTTATATAGACCTTAGTGGTCCCCTAATACTGGATCTGAAGTCTCTTTTATATAGACCTTAGTGGTCCCCTAATACTGGATCTGAAGTCTCTTTTATATAGACCTTAGTGGTCCCCTAATACTGGATCTGAAGTCTCTTTTATATAGACCTTAGTGGTCCCCTAATACTGGATCTGAAGTCTCTTTTATATAGACCTTAGTGGTCCCCTAATAAACTGTATCTGAAGTCTCTTTTATATAGACCTTAGTGGTCCCCTAATACTGTATCTGAAGTCTCTTTTATATAGACCTTAAGTGGTCCCCTAATACTGTATCTGAAGTCTCTTTTATATAGACCTTAGTGGTCCCCTAATAATGTACCTCTTGAAGTCTCTTTTATATAGACCTTAGTGGTCCCCTAATACTGTATCTGAAGTCTCTTTTATATAGACCTTAGTGGTCCCCTAATACTGTATCTGAAGTCTCTTTTATGTAGACCTTAGTGGTCCCCTAATAAAGTCCCCTCTGAAGTCTCTTTTATATAGACCTTAGTGGTCCCCTAATACTGTATCTGAGGTCTCTTTTATATAGACCTTAGTGGTCCCCTAATACTGTATCTGCAGTCTCTTTTATATAGGCCTTAGTGGTCCCCTAATACTGGATCTGAAGTCTCTTTTATATAGACCTTAGTGGTCCCCTAATACTGTATCTGAAGTCTCTTTTATATAGACCTTAGTGGTCCCCTAATACTGTATCTGAAGTCTCTTTTATATAGACCTTAGTGGTCCCCTAATACTGTATCTGAAGTCTCTTTTATATAGACCTTAGTGATCTCCTAATACTGTATCTGAAGTCTCTTTTATATAGACCTTAGTGGTCCCCTAATACTGGATCTGAAGTCTCTTTTATATAGACCTTAGTGGTCCCCTAATACTGTATCTGAAGTCTCTTTTATATAGACCTTAGTGGTCCCCTAATAAAGTACCCTCTGAAGTCTCTTTTATATAGACCTTAGTGGTCCCCTAATACTGTATCTGAAGTCTCTTTTATATAGACCTTAGTGGTCCCCTAATACTGTATCTGAAGTCTCTTTTATGTAGACCTTAGTGGTCCCCTAATAAAGTCCCCTCTGAAGTCTCTTTTATATAGACCTTAGTGGTCCCCTAATACTGTATCTGAGGTCTCTTTTATATAGACCTTAGTGGTCCCCTAATACTGTATCTGAAGTCTCTTTTATGTAGACCTTAGTGGTCCCCTAATAAAGTCCCCTCTGAAGTCTCTTTTATATAGACCTTAGTGGTCCCCTAATACTGTATCTGAAGTCTCTTTTATATAGGCCTTAGTGGTCCCCTAATACTGTATCTGAAGTCTCTTTTATATAGGCCTTAGTGGTCCCCTAATACTGTATCTGAAGTCTCTTTTATATAGACCTTAGTGGTCCCCTAATACTGTATCTGAAGTCTCTTTTATATAGACCTTAGTGGTCCCCTAATACTGTATCTGAAGTCTCTTTTATATAGACCTTAGTGGTCCCCTAATACTGGATCTGAAGTCTCTTTTATATAGACCTTGTTCAGACTGAATAAACTCTGAACTAAATTTAGAGCAAACTCTTAATCAGTACTGATGATCTCTTCAAGTTTGGGAGTGTTTTAGATTCCAAGTCAGTCTGAACATTGTTTAGTTTATACACCTTAAGAGTCTCTTTACACACGAGAGGAATCTGTCACACAAACCGTCAGCTGATACATACGCAGAGTGTATGTGTGTGATCTTTAAGAGGTGAGATGTGAGTCATGGTATAGAGCCAGATGTTTCCAGCTGTTGCTATCCAGAGAGTGAAAGTGATGAAACACCTGACAGCTAACGGTGACTTCACCTCCGAGGAATCTGATTGGAGACACACACACACACACACACACACACACACAGATAGGACACACACACACACACACACACACACACACACACACACACACACAGACAGACAGACAGACAGACGCACACGCACACAGAAAGACACACATACACAGACACACGCACACACAGGCACACATACACAGAGACACACACACAGAAAGACAGAAAGACACACACACACACACACACACACACACACACACACACACACACACACACACACACACACACACACACACACACACACACACACACACAGCATGTCTAACATCATGGTATTCCTTAGCGTACTGAGCCCAGGATTGAGTTTCCTGAAAGGGGGGGGTGCTATCAAAATGCATTGTGGGAAACATGCGGCTTCACACAGAGCGCTGAGGAGAGATGTTGGCCGGACAAAATGTTTTCAAACGAAACACCAACCATGAAAATGTCTTTTACCAGCGTTGGCCGATCTGCGTTACGCCGATATTTGTCATTTCGACACAAGCACGCACACACACACACACACACACACACACACACACACACACACACACACACACGTACACAAACACACGCACACAAACACACGCACACACATACACACATTGTTAATTAAGAAAATTTTTTATAAAAAAATTAAAACAAAAGTTACATTTTATTAACTCATCAAATTTCTCTGTTAGAGTTTGTTTGAGTTGTATTTCTGAAAAGATGCATCACGCCAAGTAGAGGGCCCCCTTTTCTACTTCATGCCCCCCACTTCAGCCCCACTTCACCACTTGCCTCTACTTCAGCCTCTACTTTCAGAGCCCCACTTTCAGAGCCCCACTTTCAGCCCCACTTCTTTCAGCCCCCCCCACTTCAGAGCCCCTACTCTCAGAGTCCCTACTTCAGCCCCCCCCTCTAGCCCCCCCACTTGAGCCCCTTACTTCTGGAGTCTCCCCACTTCGAGCCCCTACTCTTGTGCCCTTACTTTCAGCCTCCTACCTCGAGCCCCCACTGGGAGTCTCCTACTGAGCCCCTACTCTGGCCTCTACTGGAGCCCCACTTTCGGAGTCCCTACTTTCGTGCCTCTACTCTCGTTCCTCACTTTCTAGGCCTCTGCTCTACTGGCCTCTACTCTCGTGCCCCTACTTTCAGAGCCCCCTACTTTCAGAGCCCCTACTTTCAGCGCCCTCACTTCTCAGAGCCTCCCCTACTTTCAGCTCCCACTCTTCAGAGTCCCCTACTTCAGCCCCCCTACTTTCAGGAGTTTCTCCTAATTTTCAGCGCCCACTTCAGAGCCCCTCACTTCAGCCCCACTTTCAGCCTCTACTCAGAGCCCTACTTTCAGAGCCCCTACTTTCAGCCCCCCTATCTTCTGCCCCCTCTACTTCCTTGCCCCCCTACTTTCTGCCCCCACTTCAGAGCCCCCACTTCTAGAGTCTCCTACTCTTCAGTCAGCCTCCCCACTCTTCAGAGTCTCCCTACTCCTTTCAGCCTCACTTCTCTACTTTCAGGAGCCCCTACTTTCAGCCTACTTTCAGCTCTCTACTTCTTAGAGCCCCCCACTTTCAGCCCCCCACTTTCAGCTTCCTACTTTCAGAGCCCCTACTTTCAGCCCTCCCCTACTTTCTTTAGTACCTCTACTCAGAGCCCCCTCACTTCAGAGTCCCCTACTTTCAGCCTCTACTTCAGTCTTTTTCGCATGGCTTTTTGAATCACGCTTGGATCAGTGTTTCAAACATCTGGCGCTCGAGCTCTCGGCAAAGCTTCGAACGTCAATTTCGTGCATCAGCCATCCCTAGGCATGACTATGAGGGAGGCAGGGCAACGTGTGCAACCAAAACTAAGCAGGTTCTCAGTGGCTTCGATAATCCGGACCTTCAGAGAACAAAACGGGTAAAGTATACTTGTCTCAGAAAGGGGACAATGAGACATAACTTTTCCATGGTACTGTGTTTTTAAAACATTTACTGAATAAAATGTGTGTGTATGTGTATACTTCTAACTAAATGGGGTCTCTTTTACAGAATTGAAAGACGGCCTCATGAGGGTGGAAGGACACACATGTTCTCACAACACCAGGAGACACTTATTGTAGATATGGTCCGTCAGAACAATGCAATTCGACTGCATGAAATACAGCCACGGATTGTAGAAGACAACGTAGATTTAGAGGGAATAAATGGTGTAAGTCTGTCAACAATTGATCGTCTCCTGCAACGCAACAAGATAAGGATGAAACAAATTTATCGGGTACCATTTGAGCGAAACAGTGAGAGAGTGAAAGAGCTACGATGTCAATATGTGCAAGTAGGTTTTAACTCAGTACTAGAAAGTACTGTGTAGTTTGGGAAGCAGCACATGTATACATCTTACTGTGTCATTTATGGAACTAAATGTAGTTTTCACTGTGTACAGAGAATCTTTGAGCTTGACTCAATGGCTATGCCTCATGAATACATTTTCATGGATGAAGCTGGATTCAATCTAGGCAAAAGGAGAAGAAGATGGTCGCAACGTGGTAGGTCAACGCGGCCATTATTGAACTGCCCCGCCAGCGTGGTGGAAATGTAACCATCTGTGCTGCCATCAGCAGCTATGGGGTTCTCAACAGTCATTTACTGTTGGGCCGTTACAACAACCGAACTGCTACTAACATTCCTGGATGGTCTACGGGTGCTCTGCTCGAAAGCAGAGGGAGCGCGGGCAGGGGCGGCGCCCCATGTATGTTGTCATTTGGGACAATGTGAGCTTTCATCGTGGTCCAAGAATACGCGACTGGTTTCAAAATGAGCAGCATTTTATTAATGTCTTTCTTCCACCATACTCTCCCTTCTTAAACCCTATCGAGGAGTTTTTCTCGGCATGGAGATGGAAAGTGTATGACCATAACCCTTACACACAGGAAAACCTAATTCAAGCAATGACTGGAGCATATGGTGACATCAGCGTGGAATCTTGCCAGGGCTGGATTCGGCATGCTAAAGGATTCTTTCCCTGTTGCCTTGCAAGGGAGAACATAGCATGTGACGTGGATGAAGTCCTGTGGCCTCACCCAGCAGAGAGGCGTGATCCTGAGGCAGAATAAATGCTGTAAACATGTCTTATTTATTTTTCTTTACATAACTTTAGTCTGGTCCACATGAACTGTTTCTGTGTAGACTGGAGTTTGAGTTTTTCACATGGGACTCCAGATGTGCCCACTGTCATTTAGCAATCGAAAATAACTGTAATATCATATAAACAGAGAAAAGAGGCAAATGTCCATATTTCCATATTTGTTTCTGCTGCTCTTCTCCAGACTCTTATTGTGAAAGCGAGGCCGGTAGCGTTGTATCTTGACCCTAACAGGTGGGAAGGTGTCGGCTTCTTTCAGAGCGGTGAAACGCTGTTTTTCGGCTCTTTGGCCCTCACTTATGAACTTAACGTCGAAACCAGCGCAGATATGAGCGCAGAAATCATCTCACCACAGGCTTCATGTGTGATTCATGAAACGGTCGTATCACACCAATCAGACGTAAAAATGGTCGTAACATTGATAAATGCAGCGGCTGGAAACGATCGTCATTTAAATATCATGCCCCAATATATTCTCAGTTTTGAGGCCTCGTCCCTACAATTAACACATTAGGCGAGACGTAATGTGGCTGAGAAGCCACCTTTCGAGGTGAGAGACTGAAACCCTGATTCTCAGATTCCTTTGCACCAACGTGTACTTTTTGGCAGCCTGAAAACTGGTAGGCTATTAAAGGCTGTAGAAAGAATGGGGAATAGAAAGAGATCACTGATGCGGTCAACAGTGTTGCCGTAGTTAAACGGACTCCAGCTGAAGTTTATTTTAATTTATACCCTTGACGTATGCTATAGTCTTAATAGTAATATACAGAATTATATTGCAATCTCTTAGGCCTACATGGTGTACCTATATTTAAATAAACACACAGTAGCGGAATTTATGTAGTTTCTTTATTTTTACTCGTGTTTTCTTCATCTTTCACTTGTGGCCATTAACGTCACTTTAAAAGAGAAGGAAAAGAAAACCTGAAGAATAAATAAAAATGTTGTGCATCGTCATGTTTCTGGAGTATCATTGCCAAACATAACACTATACCTTTTAAAAGCGAGGAATAATATCCTGTCTCCTTGGTATAGCCCCCACTTGGGGCTGTGCTGGACACTGCTCTCTGGGCATCGGGTCATCTTGGTCCATCACTACATTTATGGCACCCAGTTTTCCCCGTGCGATATTGTGCAGAACACCACAGGCTCAAACAATGTTGCAGACTTTTATGCAAGACAGAGCCATCTGCCCTTAATCAATCTGATGGAGTGCTCCATCGGGCGCGTGTGCACTGTTGTACTGGCGATAGAGGTCTTCTAAAAGAGCCAGATCTGCCATTGCTGATAAGTGAGCAACTGATGACTTCTCCTTCTCCTGTTAACTGATTATATTCTGCAACGGGAAGTCCACACTGACTCAAAAACTTGCTCAAGACGGCGGTTGTCACGCTGCACAGACAGGTACTGTACAGGTACCGTTACTATGGTTACTGTGTGCTGGGGCTACAGCTAGCAGGCTAGTGTTAGCCACCCAGTCCTGTTAGCCTCCAGCTGTCACTGATCAGTCTGATAATCTCTAAAAACTCTCAAATCTCTCTGAAAATAGACTTTATTAAACTCTCAGCTCTCACATTAACGGACTACTTCAACTTGTATTACTTTATCAAGTTAATGAACTGCAGACCGACAGGTTTCATGACGTCATCACCACAGGTATATACAGGTCATATCATTAGTAACAGCTGTGAGCACCACTACTTCTGCTGTTGGACATGTCCTGTAAAGTGTGTGTGTGTGTGTGTGTGTGTGTGTGTGTGTGTGTGTGTGTGTGTATATATATATATATATATTATATATATATATATATATATACACACACATATATATATATTTAAAGACTTTATTTAGCTTTAAGAAGTAGGAGAATTTCTCTCAACACATGAAGAAAGACTTCATCCTTCAGTTTATCACAAACATTCAACATCACCACATCTGGAGGTACGTGGTTTTCACTGGCCAGGAAGGGGGAGGACAAACTAAAGCTGTCAGACAAATGTAGTGGAGTAAAAAAGCCAAGATGTCCCTCTGAGATGGAGCAGAACATCTTCTGTCTCTGTTGATCTGATTCACCGTCTGCATTTATATTTATATTTATACTAGCTCTGGGGAATTCACTCTCTGGAGTCCTTATGTTTCTTCTTCCCTGCAATGTAAGGCTTAACTACACGACTACACCTTCAAAGTCACTGTTCCATTATCTTTAATGTGACTATTATTTGCCACTGTTCATCACACCCCCAACCGGCCCCGTCAGACAATCGCCTATCAAGAGTCTGGGTCTGCCGAGGTTTCTTCCGTAAAAGGGAGTTTTTCCTTCGCCACTGTCGCAATAGCCACTGCTAATGCTTGCTCTTGAGGGAATTACTGGAATTGTTGGGACTTTGGAAATTATAGAGTGTGGTCTAGACCTACTCTATCTGTAAAGTGTCTCGAGATAACTCTTGTTATGATTTGATACTATAAATACAATTGAATTGAATTGAATTAATGTCAACAGGTGAACAGCTTCAGACACTGGAGGGCCTCACAGTCTTGGACTTGACAAGGTAAGAGTGGGTCTGAATACTGCAGTAATATTCAGCTTTCAGAGGTCAAATGACAAGTTTAGAACCGTGTGCTGAGTTGTGGCCGGTGACCTTTACCTCCATGATCCTGGGACACCCTCCAAATGTTAGTAGCACCTAAACTCCAACCTGAGTCAGAACTTACACTCAAACTAGTCTACGTTTGAATTTACACACAGCTGCTGCAACCCAGTGCATAGCATAGTTATAAAGTAAAGTACAGATATCGGGAAACTTCTACTTGAGTACAGTAACAAAGTATTTATAGTAGGCTACATTACACCAGTAGATTTGGTGTAGCGGTGGGGAAAGCCCTGGCAGCCATTGTGCTGATGATGACGATGATGATGATGATGATGATGAAGATGAAGATGAAGATGAAGATGAAGATGATGATGATGATGATGATGATGATGTTGATAGTGTGAAATGTAAATCTTGTCCCTTTTGTTTCTCTGTCTTTTGCTCAGCCGTAGAACTCAGAGACAAACTAGTACTACTGATTTAACAAACGTGCTATAATAAAAAAGAAGTGACGACTGTCTCCAACTCAGAAAAGAAAAAGTTCTGGCAGCTTGTTACCTGAACTTTGGCCCTGTAATTTAAAAAATGGGAAATTATGTGTGTAGCCACAGTTAAAATACAAAATACAGAATATTATCAGTTAGGTCTATTATATAAAATTCTCTCACACAAAGCTGCTTGGTTAGTCAACTTTTGAAAACATTGGAAAAATGTCGGATGAAGCAACAAAAGGTCGGAGGTCAAAAAGTAAAAGCGTAAAAAAACGCCAGAAAATACGAAAAACTATTAAAAGGCGATAACCATTGAAAAAGTGACATCTTTAATCTCCCAAAACCAACCTCTGTGGCCGATAAAAATTGTCAGAGCGCTAATTTATACAATTCAAAATGTAATAAACTAAATTACAGCCGTGAATAACGTTCTATGGACAATTTCTGTTAAAATATACAGACACAAAACTGTCAAAGTCAGATAGCCTTTCTCAATCTGATTTCTTTCTTGTGTTTATGGGGAACGTCATCTTTTTATGGCCAAAGTACCGTCCCACTACACAAGTTCACATTTCACAAGAACACTTCAAATTCCCAGAAATGTTCCTGACATAGCATTCTATTTGTTGGACTAAAGTTAAAGTAAACAAACATTGGTCATAAAAAAGAAAAAATCAAAGATCAATAAGTGTTATTTTTCGATAAGTTTTCATTAGTAGTTTTTTTGTCCCCAGCGTCTTTAAATAAAGTGGTTGTATTGTTGTTATCATGCTGTTATTTTGGAGTTCTGCAGGTGGCCTGTGCTGGTTTTATGCAATACCAGCAAGCAGGCATTGTCTCAAACTGTCTACAGTGTTCTGTGTGCTCATCATCTTGCGAGAGTGACTAACAAGAACGTTGTCCCCAAGAACACATCTGTTCTTTACATTTTTGGGATTGTGAAATGCCCAGAGTCTCTCCACTCTACCTCCCAGTAACATGGCCCAGTTAGAGGTGCTGCTGCTGCTGCTTCAACCTCTTGGGATCATCAGGACTCAGCTGATCCTCCAACACATCCTCGTTCTGATCACTCTTATAGAGACCACCATCTGATGAGAGAAGAAGACAATAGAAGAGATACATGAGTGCTTCCAGAGACTCCATTCATCATCTGTCAGTCAGTGATGAAGCACATCAAGTATAAAGAGCAGCAGAGACTTCAGTCCTGTTGAGACACCAAGTGGAGTGGCTGTGTAGAGAAGCCTGCTTCCTTTCAGCTCTCATGTTAACGTGTTGGAGTGAAGCTCACAGACCTGCAGAGACTTTGGGCATCAAGTTTGTTGACTCTGCAGGTTTCACTGCAGTACCAGAAAATAAACTGCTGAGAGTCCTGAACGCATCATTACTGCTGAAACAGAGAGATGTTCACTGCTCACTTTAATGATGATTTACTGCTGTTGGGATCCGAGCTGCTAAAAACATCTGAAGGAAATAAAGTTAAAACATAATATATGGAGTCTGTCAAAACAAAATGACAGAAGGACAGATATATTTATGATGTTAAAGATCTGACATGTTGATACAAAGACTGAACAGTAAAACATGAGCTGTGATTACTGGACTTCGGCAGAGCTTCTGCTGTGTATGAAGACAACATGGTTACTAAATGTAATACTGAATCTATGAAATAAGAGCCAGCGATTTGCAGGCTTCAGTCAGACTGATCTCAGAGCTGTGACAAAGATGAACTGATCAGTTGTTTAGTGTTGAAATGAGAGAACAAACACTTAGAGATCAGATTTGATGGTTGGACAGTTTTATGTCTCTCTACAAAATCAATTTATATGTGTAAACATTACAACTGGTGGAGATAAATGTATCACAATGCAATTTTTAAATGGCCTATGGTGAGATGCTAGTTAACATTACAAAGCAGGTAACGTTAATGTTAGCCTACTGTTAGTTAGAAGCTGGCTTAAACACAATTAAATGCTGACAGCTAAACGGTCTAACGTGTGATTTCACTGGAAAGGGTTCCAACAGTGTGCAGCTAAAGACACAGAGGAGACTATTTGAGTTTTGAGACAACCTGGACACTGCTGCTGAGGGAACAACAACTGAAACGGGACACTAGTCTAGCCTCGTAAGGTTGTAGCATTTAATGTTGTGAAAAATACCCTTCTGCCATTTAGTAGTTCTTCTTTTGTTTTTCACAGCAAATAACTGGTGAACATGATTACATTTTAAATAAATAATTTAAATTTGACATATGGACTTAACAATAAACAAACCGCTCTCTAATCTTAAATTGTTTGTATTTAATTTGCTATTTAAGATAAAATACAGTTTCAGTGTAACTTTTGAAAAGAGGACACATCTGTTATTTTGTAGTTTATAGAAATAAAGGAATATTGTTCAGTAATTTGTCTACAACTCATTTCGTTAAAACATTTTGAGAAAATTGTATCGTGAACTTCAAGTTGTGAATCGTATCTAATTGTGAGTTGAGTGTATCGTTACATCCCAAATACTAACTGTGTTTAGTTACTGCTGAAACCAGCATGGACTTAATCCAACTCTCTACTTACTTTAGAGTCTCCAGTCTACATTCTGGACTCTCCTTCAGATCACACAGCAGCTTCACGTCTGAATCCTTCAGATAGTTGATACTCAGGTTCAACTCTCTCAGATGGGAGGGGTTGGACTTCAGAGCTGAGACCAGAGGAGCACAACTGATCTTTGACAACCTGCAGCTCATCAATCTGAAAGAAGTATAAATGAAGATAAAAATCTATTAATAATCCAATCAGATGTGTTGAGGTTTTAAATGTGTAGCTCAACATTACTTTTCCTAATCAATGATCTTTCCCTAAAATGAGTATTGTTTAAAATTAGTTATATATGCAGTGCAGTTAAAATATTAATGCTATCATGTTTTGCTTCTTTCCACACATTTGATGATGAAGATCTCAGACCGAAATGTTGTATTTTGTAATAAACAATCACTTCGTAATGGTCAGTGCTAGGGATTCCATCTAAGCTCCTGAGCTGTGACCTTTGGTCATATTCAATGCACCTGCCCGACAAAAGGTGTTCAAAAAGCTTATCCTAGGTCACACATATTTATAAAAAGATATGATATATTACATTAAACAAAGGTACTTCTGTGAATTTATTTGCATCCCTTTAATTCTTATTGGCATACATATTAAGTATTTTCTATTTATATTTTATTTGTATGTTCAAGTTGAGAAAACACATTTCACAATTTTAGTTTTTGGTGCATTCTTTTGCATTTATAGTATTGTAAATCACAATTTGACTTTTTCTACAAATTGTACAGCCCTATTCCTTTTATGGTTTTAATTATGAATGTGTTTCACATATTAAAACATTAAAAACGATTTTGCAGTACATTGAAGAATAAATCTCAGAGTTTTCTGACAAACAAGTTTGAGTCCTGACTACATATGGTGACAAACTGAAAACAAACAAGGAGTTGTTGTGATTTCTACTCAAAAACAGAAAATAAGTGAACTGATATAAATTTAAAACTTATGTTATGGATTTACATTTAATACATATACACTGTACAAAAATACATGAACTGACTTCAGTGTTTCCAGTCTACAATCCGGCCTCTCCAGAAAACCACACAGCAGCTTCACTCCTGAATCCTTTAGGTTGTTGGAAACTCAGGTCCAGATCTCTTCAGATGGGAGGGGTTGGACTTCAGAGCTGAGGCCAGAGAAGCACAGCTGATCTCTGACAAACCACAGTTCCACAATCTGAATAAGGAATATAAGTGTTGATGTTTTAAATTGTAGCTCAACATTACTTTGTCCTAATCAATGAGTTTTCCCGTACAATGAGTATTGTTTAAAATGAGTTTTTAGTGTAGTTTTGATATTAATGGAATCATGTTTTGCTTTCCTTCCACACATATTTAAAAAAAGATATAATACATTAAACAAAGGTACTTGTGTGACTTTAATTTCATTCATCTGCCTCTTAAAATGTAAACTGTGTAATTTCGGTTAGTATTAAAGAAAATTGACAAATTTAAATACATGAATAAGATATAATACAAAATAAACTAAGTAAAGACTGAAACATGGAAAGTACTTTTGCTGCTCTCATTTCAAACCACAGACTGAGGCTATCACCACTGTCATCAACACACAGCTGACTGACTGAGAGATGTGCTTCATCCTGATCTTTAGAACTGGATCAGATGTGCACTGAGCAAAGTGAGATGCAGGTTCTCTTCATCTGAAATGTAATCTATAACCTCCCTAAACAAGAACAAAATACATGAACTAACCCCAGAGTCTCCAGTCTACAGTTTGGAATCTCCAATCCAGCACACAGCAGCTTCACTCCTGAATCCTTCAGGTTCTTGTTGTCCATCAGGTCCAGCTCTCTCAGATGGGAGGGGTTTGGACTTCAGAACTGAGTCCAGAGAAGCACAGCCGACCTCTGACAAACTGCAGCTCCTCAATCTGAATAAACAAATGAAATATATTCAAATCCATTCATAATCCAATTAGTGTGTTGATGTTTTAAAATGTGTAGCTCAACATTACTATGTCCTAATCAATGATATTTTCCATAAAATGAGGAGAGTGTCATTATCTTCTTGTGGATCATCATAACATCAGCCCTTTTATTCTGTCACATTTCCTCTTTCTCCAGCCCTTTCAATGATATTCTCTACCTGTTCATCAGATTAATCTGAATTCATTATGATTTTGATTTGCAATTATTCTCGATGTCTCCTGTGCTGCATTACTTGAATTGAAATTGAAATGAAAGCCTTTATTGTCATTATACTTTGCAATACAGCCGAAATCAGGATCGCCACTCCACTGGGTGCATACAATAAATACAATAAATAATCCTTACAGGACATATAAAAACAGAATAAAAACAGTAAAAGAGCAGTGATCAGATAAGTACAAGTATCAAAGTGCAGGAGTTAACAGTGAGTGACTGGGTTTGTCTAAATACATTTGTTTAGGGAAACTATCACTGCAGGAAAAGTGGGATTTTCGTCAGTAAGCGGCACTTTATATTGTCATCAAAGTTCAGGTTTACGACTGCACATGGCAATTAACAGACAACAACCAAAAACGGACGTGAATTGTCAGAAATTGAGTGGGCCTTGCTTAGCAGTTGTCTCCTCATGACTCCTCCTACCTCTAATCGGGAGGCTTTAACATGTAAAATGAAAATGCTGTGAGCTATGCAAGTGCAAATCAGGGGTAGCAGGGGAGTTTTACCCCAGGTGACATTGTACATTTTTCCAAAAGGTATTAACTGCTCTGGTATATATAGATCAAGCTCAGTATAGCCTAATTATAGACTCTTACATTTTAGCTTGAATTAATTTATTTAATTAAAGTATGCTAGATTAAATACTCTGTATGTCATTAGCAATGGCAAATGTTATGTGAAAAAGATACACAAAACAATTTATTTCAACAATTTTTCAAAGGTAAAATGTGCATTCCATGCAAACAACATCACAGCCTCCTAGAGCTAAAAAACTGTGCATAGTGGCATGACTACAGTGACCATTTCTTTGGTCTTGCTCATCCAAGATTGTCTGACACAGGCACCACTGTACAGTCTTCTAAGAGAAGTCTTTCTGCTGACACCAAAACACTGTGCTTCACATAAAGCATATCAGCTGTGTCATTGTAGGACAAAGTCCCAATCAATTGTCTTCTTAAAATACGGCAAATTCAGCACCATATTCACATATCCATGGCATATAAAGCTGTTGGCTCTGCTGAAATGGCCTCATAATCTGGACTTCAATTGTCCTATCGTTATTAAACTTTCCCAGTATTCCATTAAAAACTCACTGTAATTCACCTCTACACCAGTTTGTGCGTTGTTGCTCGCGCACTGCTGGTTAATCTGCTCTTTTTCTCTTTCTCCACCACCCCCACCACCCTTTACTGCTTTGATTTGAAAAATAGCGAGGAAGATAAGTCCTCCTATAGACCAAAAAGCTTGTATGGGAGTATTTCAGGCCAACTGGTAAAAGAGTTGTCTGTTCACTCTGTCAAATGTCACTTGCTTATCACGGGGGCAGAACACGGCACCTAAAAAGGAAACACACAGGAGTTGTTCCAGATGTACGGAGAGTTTTTCCCCCTCCATATCACCTCTGGAGCCGTGTCAGCCCCACAAAAATGAAAAGACAACGAAAGTATGTGATTATTAATGAAACAACGAGCTAGTCTGTACTGTTTATTAACTCTTTAGAAATACAATGACTGCCTTTGGATGTTAAACAGTCTACTTAGACTTTGACAATAATGTTTTAAACCCTGCCATGATTGCAAGTTTAAATGCGAGCAGCACAAAGCTGTGCTCCTGGCTGCTTTCAGCATGATTTATTATTAGGTAGAGCTAAAGCCGGGCCCGTGTAAGTTGCTTCATAAAAGTGTATGTTTTTGGTCTTATAATTTACAGGAAGCAGTACACCCTCTTCACAACTCGGAGACAAATGCATGTACGGCGCGACAAACCGGAGCAAGGGTGAGATTTAAAGAATATGCTTTCATTCTGCTGTATAAGGAAATATATATATGTTAATAGACCGATCTTAACCATACATTTTGTTTTCACAGACTCACCTCACCTCATAACGAGGCCATGACCTATTTCCTCAGAGCTATGTCTGCAAGCCCAGATTTACATGATGCTGACAATGACGGCATAATTGTGTGTAAGTAACCTTTACTGTTTTCTCCTTTCTTGTTTGAAAATTAAGAAGGCAGCAAAGAAAAGGGCCCTTACAGGGACAAACTGATAGGAACAACAATCTCTGAAACTGGTCCAGTTTATTAATCAGTCAGTGTCCACTAAAAGTTCAGTTTTTGCCGCTGACAGACTCAAATTATTATACTAAGTGTCTGACAACATTATGGAAAGGATCCCTACAGAGATAGACCTTTTAGTTAAAGAGTAAGATCCTTTTAGTTTAACATGAAACAGGCCCGAAAATCCCCCCATCAACAAACTCCACCAGACTCCATGTAAATAATCAGGACTTTTATCATCGTAAAACACACTTCATTCAAAGTGGACAGAAATAAAACTATCAAAAGCCGTCTTGGTTCATCTTTCCACTGTTCCAACCATCACCACTCTGGTTTGGTTGAAATAAACCCTTAATTCACCCATTTCCATGTGGAGATATGCTGGCTCTATACACCGCTAAAAAGTCCTGATTAATTACATGGAGTCTGGTGGAAATATGCTGGCTCTATACACGCTAAAAGTCCTGATTATTTACATGGAGTCTGGTGGAGATATGCTGGCTCTATATACGCTAAAAGTCCTGATTATTTACATGGAGTCTGGTGGAGATATGCTGGCTCTATACGCTAAAAGTCCTGATTATTTACATGGAGTCTGGTGGAGATATGCTGGCTCTATACACGCTAAAAGTCCTGATTATTTACATGGAGTCTGGTGGAGATATGCTGGCTCTATACACGCTAAAAAGTCCTGATTATTTACATGGAGTCTGGTGGAGATATGCTGGCTCTATACACGCTAAAAGTCCCATAACTAAAAGGTCTCTCTCTGTAAGGATCCTTTCCAGTCAGTGTGGGGTCTCTGTGCTGGACCAGAGAAAGGTCCTTTCTTCTAATTGCAGCCACCCAAGAAATCCGGACGTCTCCTTGTCACACGGAGACATGCTCTCCTTCCAGCCTGGTCTCACTGAATTCGTAAAATGGGCACGGACTGGTAACAGCTCATTCCGTGGTGGTGGTACGGAATGTGTGAAAAATCCGTGTGGCCACCACGGAAAACAATGCCAATGTAAATTCAATGAGAAGATGACGTGGCACGGTAGTGAGTAGTATGTAAGGGCCGGAATTCCGCGTAAGGAGGTTGGTTGGGGTGGTGGATGGGTAAAACACAGGACTTTCACTCAGGAGAGCGGAGTTCTTGCCCCGCGAGGCGTTTGTCAGTTCTGTTTTTATTTTTTTATTTTATTTTTTAAGGTAGTGTTCCCGCGTGTCCGCACGGAACCGTAAGCCCACCCACGACCTTTCCTGAACCCAACCGTCCCGTTCTTGTGTCTCGCAGAACCGTAAGCCCACCCACTTTTTTCAGCGATCCCGCGTATCCGTAAGCCCGTATTTCGTTTTCGGCGATCCGTGTTCATTACACCGGAATTCTTCCGTGGGGCCACACGGAATTTTGGCGATCCGTTGGCGTACGTGTTCATTTAACGGAATTATTCCGTGACAGTTCAACGGATTTTGTTGCAATTCCGTGAAACTGCCCACGGATTTTGAGTTAAGGGTCCGTGCCCATTTTTACGGAATTCTGTGAGATCAGGTTGCTCCTTCATGCTTTTTCTATGTAGGTAAACGAAAAAACTTTAACACATGGTTCCTATGGTTTCCACGACAATCGTGTGAGACACTGGAGCATTTTTTTTACAAAGCAGTGTTTTCCAGGCATTTAATAATAGTGAGGAATTGCAACAACCTCCTCTGCTACCAACACAAACAATGGCGGTTCTGGCGGGTAGCCTCCCAAAATGGCGGAAGGGGGCGCTGTGTAGTGACGTCATCTCCACAGCATAACAATGACATGAATATACAACATAATAGCATATATATATATATATATATATATATATATATATATATATATATATATATTGTCCCCATATATTTTATGGGGACAAAAATCCATATTTCATGCAGTGTATTGGCGTTTGGGGAGGAAGCTGTTTTTAAATCTGGTTGTGCTGCATTGTATAGACTTATAATGCCTACCAGAGGGTAGCAATTGAAACAGGTTGAGTATTGTCCTTGATGATGTTCTTGGCTCTTGAGAGAGTGTGGCTGAGTGCAATATCTCAGGGAGGGGAGGGGCAACCAATGATTTTTTCTGCAATCTTGATAATTCTCTGCAGACTCTCGCTGGAACTGTGTGTATTTTAATAATAGAAAAAAGGGGAAAGGATCCAAGACTGTCACATTTTAAATATTTGGGAATAATTGTGGACTCATAGCTGTCCTTTAGGAAACATGTGAAACAGGTCTGTAAAACTGTCAAATTTAATTTAATGAACTTTAGATATATTAGAAATCAGATCCCCTTACAGCAGCACAACTTTTTATGCACTCAGTGATTTGTTCACTCATATCATACAAGCTGGTCACACGCTGTAAAAAACACTTGCTCCACCTGCAAACACTTTATGAACAAACACTCAAGGCATTGGACAAAAACCATCAAGTTATCATAATTGTAACATAATCCAAAGACATAATCTCATGACCTTTGACTGTTTCTTGCTGATGTTAGTCTAGTCTATAAAGTAATCAATGATAATAATAAGCCGAGCTGGACGCATTCAAAGCCGATGTCCCAAGATGCAATGCGGGCATTCATTCACAGAATCAGACAGCGATCAGCGGGTCTATAACGCCAGTATCGCTTCAATGTACGTAAAGGGATCCGTGAGGCGTTGTTATGGCGAATACAACAACGACGGGGTGATCAGGACCCCGGCCGAATCTTCTTCTAGCGGATTTATTCATAGCTCTCCTCCAGAGGGAACAGAACTGCGTCCATGGCAACGCTCTGCTATGCATGGCAACGGTGTGTTATACTTAGCAACAGTTTGTTATCAAGAAAATAACAGACCGCATTGTACATTAGAATATAAGCAAGTCATGTAATAAATATATATAATCAGTAGTTTTGTCACCAGCAACAACACGTTGCTCAGTTATGTTCCAGTAAGTTATGCATCGTAATAACGTTTAAAAAAATCAGCTGAAGACTCCGGAAGTGACGTCGTAATTACCGCTCGGGCGGATAGAAAAGATACAAATACATAATATACGTAATATTTATGTTTTGTCCTAACGTTGTATTTGAGGAGTTAAACAATAAAGATAGCATCAATAATAAAATACAGTTTCATGTATTTGTCTCATGTATTGTGTGCTCGGCCGGCCCGTTCTCATTCGAACTTCGTAAAATAAGTACGTTTGGTCAGTGTCCTTCAAGCGTCTGATGCGACGAAAAAGGCACCCTTCGGGGTATTTGTGTAACCGTACTGGGAGAGCCCCAGTTGGATGAGATATAGCGAGTGGTATGTAATGGGAAATTGCTGCTTAAGGAAGGTGGTTGGAGTGGCGGATGGGTAAAACAACGGACTTTCACTAAGGAGACTTGGGTTCGCCCGCGCGTGTATTTGTTTCCCGTCTCCGGCGTGTGATTCCCGGCTTTTGAGGCCGGCGGGCAGCATCAATCTGAAATGGAATGAAGCCCACTCCGCGACGAACAGCAGAAAGAGGAGCCGGACACGTCCTCCAACCCACCCGGAAGAACTACAAGTGCCCAAGATTTGTAACAGATTCTGGGCCGTCTATAGTGGGAGTTGTAGTTTTTAAATATATTGGTATATTTCTCACAAGTAGAAGTTGGTAGTGTAGAATTTTGGATACACCCTGGGGGTTTTGGGATGGGGAACACACTGGTGTCATCAGATTTTAAAAATAGAATCATTAAATAGGTGAAAATAGCTTATTACCATATTTGACAGTTTTATGTGTGTAGCACCTTCTGTTGCTAAATGACATCAGCTGAAGACTGCTGAAGTGACGTAGTAATTACGCTCAGCGGATAGAAAAGATTGCTGCACGTAAAAAATAAAAATAAATTGCTGCCACGTTGTATGTGAGAATTTATACAATAAAAATACCAATAATGAAAAATAGTGTTTTATGCTAATCACTCTGATTTGCCTTGTCGCAGAAAAATACTAGGCCTATATAAACAAACTACAGTTGAGTGTTTAGAACACAGAACCTAATACGGCTCTTGGTGGACTAATGGGCATTTGTTTTGACTTGTAGGCTACTGTTGTGAAAAAAAAAAATAAACTACTTACAAAGAGAAGCATTTTTCATTTTATTTTCCATGCATAGTTATTTAAAAATGCAATTTTCTAATTTTGCAGTTGATGAATGTTAATAGCAAAGACTAAAGGGAAAAAAAACATTTTTTATGTGTGGGACTTAATTTGATTTAACATCACACTGCATTATTAGATGTTTTAAATAACTGACTTTTAAAAAATAATTCATGGTCGGCCTATCATATTAATTATTATTCAGAAGATGATCCTCATATCAATCAGCATGGTTACAGCTGGTAGCTATAACCTTTGAGACTACCTTTTCAAAATTAAGAAGGGACTAGTTTTAGGAACATTTTAAGCAGATTTTGCTGAGGTTTTTGTTCACAGAGATGTATAGCTTTGAATGGGTATGTGTACACAAACATATGTTTTGACATTTTTGCGCCCTTCTACTGCAGCCTACTGCACACAGACACAAGTACTTTATAATAATCTGCTAAAATAAAGACCAGAATGTGGTGCCAAACCAACAATCTCATTCAACCATTTCACAAAATGAGGAGTTTCATTCATTCATTTCATTTATTTGTATAGCACAAGTAAACACAACAGAAGTTGACCACTGTGCTTCACATAACAAGAGTCAGGAAAGAGAATAAAACATCCTTCAGACAGCAGAAAACATAAATAAAAATAAGAATTTAGAGAAATTGCCGCTCCAAGAGATAAAACTTTAGTTTGAGCTTAAACTCATAAAGAGGACAGCGATCTCAAGGAGACGGGGAGGCTATTTCACAGCCTAGGACCAACAACAGCAAGGCACGGTCTCCTCTTGACTTTAGACGCTAGCGTGGCTGGGACAGATTATAGTTGCTCGTGGAGTTGGTCGTGACATGGGTCAGAGGGTATGAGGTCATAAATGATGAACCAATCAATCGGCTCTGCTCCTATAGCACCTTGGTGTGTATATACAACACCTTTGGCTGGAAGGCCCCGTGTTGAAAGTGTGTCTTATCATTTAGAGCAGACACTCACAGTGAATCAGAGGGTTTATGTTATACAACGCTGCATTACAGAGCATTTTAATATGTCAGCAATATCTAAAAACATCTCATTTAAAGCTTACTTGTAAGGGGAGCAAAAGAATATGGTCTGATCAATATTTATTCTCCATGCCAAGTAGCTCTTATCCTCTGTCGGAAGAAATGGGTCCCCTATATGTAAACTAAATAATTCTAAACTATAGCCCTAATTTGGACCTACCTCAATTAAAACTTTAAATAATGTTGCTTGAGGCTGCAGGGAATAGCTTCATGATATGATGCATATAGGGTTGTGTGTTGCTCACTGTTTGTGAAAGATGAGCAATAGATTGTGGCTGTGTAATGTGATGTTTGAAGGCTTGTCATTTAGCAACAGAAGGTGCTACACACATAAAACCAGCTGTTATAGAAAGCTCTGGACCTCAGCTATCATGTAGATCAAGATGGAAGATGGACAAGATGGATGAGCTGCAGTCAATGATCGCCTACAATCACCTTATCCGTGAGTGTTGTCTGTTGATTGTTAAGCGAAACCTGGTTACATCCGCTAATCCCCGATGCTACAGTGGAGCTAGTAGGTCGCACTATACACCGCCATGACCGGACCGAAGCCTCCGGTAAGATCAGAGGAGGTGGACTCTGTGTTTATGTACTTGAGGATTGGTGCTTGGACAGTAGAGTAATTGACACTTACTGCTCACTGGACCTGGAGGCCATGTCTGTCCAGTGCCAACCCTTTTACCTGCCTCGGGAGCTAACGGTAGTCATTGTGACTGTTGTTTATATCCACCCAAATGCTAACGTTAGCGCGGCTCGGCCAGCTTCAGCTCATGGTAGATAAACAACAGAGGGCTCATCCGGATTATCGCGGGGGATTTTAATAAGGCCGCCTCAAGACTGTTCTCCTAAATTTCATCTGCACGTTAAATGTGCTACTAGGGGAGAAAACACATTAGATAATGTTTACTCCAACATCAAACATGCCTATAGAGTGTCACCCCTCCCCCACCTCGCGCAATCAGACCACCTTTCTCTGCTGCTCTCTCCGGCTTACACTCCACTCAGGAGGCAAACAAAACCTGCCACACAGACCATCACAGCCTGGCGGAAAAATGCTCTCATCCAGCTGCAAGACTGCTTTGTATCTACAGAGTGGAGTATTTTTGAAGATCAGGACCTGGACATATACACTGAGTCTGTCCTCTTCTACATCAAGTGTTGTATTGCCAACGTTACAGAGGAGAAACGCATCCGGATCAAACAGGAAGCCCTGGATGACAGGTGAAGTCCAGACCCTGATCAGAGCTCGTAACTTCGGCCTTCAAGACTGGAGACAGAGCTCTTTACAGCACCACCAGAGCTGAACTGAGGAGGGGTATTAAACAGGCAAAGGACTACTATAAGAGGAAAGTAGAGGGACATCTGATTGATAACAACCCGCGACAGATGTGGAGGGGTATCCAGGCCCTAACAAACTACAAAGGTCGCCCACCCCCCACATCCTCCAGCAGCAGTACCCTGGCGCAGAGGAGCTAAACAGCTTCTTTACCCGGTTTGAGACCACCACCACACACCTGCAGTCACTGCCTCCCCCTGGCTCCAGCACTCCACCTCTCTTTCTTCAGGAGCATGAGGTGAGGATGAAACTGAGAGCAGTGAACCCCAGGAAAGCTGCTGGTCCCGATGGCATTCGGGAGCCGTGGTTAAAAGCGTGTGCAGACCAGCTAACAGGGATCCTCACAAAACTTTTCAATCTCTCCCTGACATGCCACCATCCCCACATGTTTGAAGGCCTCTATTCTCATCCCCAGTCCCAAAACACCTGCCATAAACAGCAGGAACGATTACAGACCCATTGCTGACGACGCGTCTGTAATCAGGAAGTGTTGGAGCGATCAGTCTCCCAGCACATCAGAGACTGCCTCCCATCCTCTTTCGACCCGTGCCAGTTCACCTACAGGGCAAACCGGTCAACGGAGGATGCCATGGCTCACACTTCACAGCGCTGAGCCACTTGGAATACAAAAAGAGCTATGTGAGGATGCTCTTCGTGGACTGCAGCTCAGCGTTCAACACAATCATTCCGGACATTCTATGCAGTAAATTGATGGAGCTACAGATAGGCCCCCCTCACCTGCATGTGGATTAAAAACTTTTTGTCGAGCGCCCACAATCTGTGAGCATCGGCCCACACCACTCCTCCACACTCACACTCAGCACTGGTTCTCCTCAAGGCTGCGTTCTGAGCCCTCTGCTGTACGCACTGTACACCCATGACTGTTCTCCAACCCATCAGTCCAATCACATAATAAAATAATATATGATTGTCACCACCTTCAGGTTTCTGGGCACCCACATCTCTTCTAACCACTCTTGGACTCACAACATCAAGGCACTGATTAAGAAAGCTCAGCAGCGGTTACACTTCCTGCGTGTGCTCAGGAAGAACAATCTTGACACGAAGCTACTGCTGGCTGTTTACCAATCCTCTGTGGTGAGCGTACTAACGTACTGCTTGAGTGTTTGGTACGCAGGCTCCACAGCGGCGGACAGGAAGGCGGTGCAGGAAGTTATTAACACTGCACACAAAAATCATCGGCTGCCCACTGCCCAGCCTGGAAAACATTGCTACCTCCTGCTGCCTTAGGAAAACCAAGGCCATCTCCACAGACCCCTCACACCCTGCTACCCCCTATTTGATCTGTTGCCCTCGGGAAACACTACAGGTCAATCAAATCTCACACCAGCAGGCTGACAAACAGCTTTTTCCCCTGGGCCGTACGGACTGCCAATACTCATGGACACTCACTTTGTCCATGACTTTCATGGATAACTCCCTATAAGTGCTCACTTCACACTTTTTAATAATTACAGACATATTTTTTATCTTTTGGATTTTATGGATATTTATATTTAAATACATACGTATACATAATATACATAATATATATTTTATTATTATGTTAGTAGATACTATTTTAAATGAGAGCATATTGCTCGCTGAGCCTGTTTCTTGTCCTTGCCTGGACATACAGTATGTTGTTCCTTGTTGTGTGGTGCAAGGGTGGCTCCATGAGAGCACCCTAAATTTTGTTGTACCTTCACAGTGCAATGACAATAAAGGCTATTCTATTCTATTCTATTCTAGATAAGGTCTCCTAAGTTTATCCACTGTAAGCACTGTGAAATATGGTAATAAGCTATTTTCACCTATTTAATGATTCTATTTTTAAAATCGGATGACACCAGTGTGTTCCCCATCCCAAAAAACCCAGGATGTATCCACAATTCTACACTACCAACTTCTACTTATAGAAATATACCAATATATTTAAAAACTACAACTCCCACTATAGACGCGGCCCAGAATCTGTTACAAAGCTTGAGCACTTGTAGTTCTTCCGGGGTGGGTGGGAGGACGTGTTGGGCTCCTCTTTCTGTTGTCTGCCGTGACCGCCGTGGAGTGGGCTTCATTCCATTTCAGATTGATGCCGCCAGCTGAGCAAACAATACATGAGACAAATACATGAAACTGTATTTTATTATTGATGCTATCTTTATTGTTTAACTCCTCAAATACAACGTTAGACAAAAACATAAATATTCCGAATATTATGTATTTGTATCTTTTCTATCCGCCGAGCGGTAATTACAACGCCACCTTCGGAGTCTTCAGCTGATTTTTTTAAACGTTATTACGATGCATAACTTACTGGAACATAACTGAGCAACGTGTTGTTGCTGGTGACAAAACTACTGATTATATATATTTATTACATGACTTGCTTATATTCTAATGTACAATGCGGTCTGTTATTTTCTTGATAACAAACCGTTGCTAAGTATAACACACCGTTGCCATGCATAGCAGAGCGTTGCCATGGACGCAGTTCTGTTCCCTCTGGAGGAGAGCTATGAATAAATCCGCTTAGAAGAAGATTGACGCCGGGGTCCTGATCACCCGTCGTTGTTGTATTCGCTATAACAACGCTCTAATCTGATCCCTTTACGTCATTGGAAGCGATACTGGCGTTATAGACCCGCTGATCGCTGTTTGATTCTGTGAATTAATGCCCCGATTGCCTCTTGGGACATCGGCTTTGAAAGCCCCAGCTCGGCTCATTTGTTAGCCTACTGTTCTGTCTTATTTACTGTAATATTTCACCGGTAATAAGACCGAATTAATATTATTAAAATAAAGAAATGCATACCATGATAACAGCTAAATACATGTTGAAAGATGTAGCGTAATAGTTTTAAAAATATCAATAAACAACAAAGCAATCCAGCTTCCCTGGCGAAATAGACCGAAATAATAACATTAAAAGAAATACATATAAACCGTGATAAGATCTGGTGAATAAATGTTGATTAAAACCAGCGATTATTGGGGTAAAAATACCAATAATATCAAAGCTGTATCCAGCTTCTCTGCAGCCCAACTGGCAGAACGTTTCGTGCTGTGATTACGTAAGATGCTTCTCATTGAAATACATTAGTAGTAAAAAACGTGGCCCCCAACACAGCAAATCTTCAAAATAATGTGAGGGTATCACGTTCTAATAGATTTAATTTCGTAATGCCATCACGAAACTGATGTGAGACTGGGTTGACTCAGCTGATCCTTCATCACATCCTCCGTCTGATCACTCTGACAGAGACCCCTCCATCTGATGAGAGAGAAGACAACAGACGAGATAAATATGGCTGTGACTGTATGTAGTTTTCATACTGTGGTGAAGAAGCAACGTATCACACGGTATGGTGGTTAACAGGATTAAGCTATGAGCTAGCTGCTGGCTAATGTATGCAGTGTAAAGTGTAATGGTAAAACACTGCAGCACTATGTTGTTACCTCAGCTGAGAATGGAGAAATCTTCCCTTCTGTGTATATTAAATTAAGCATTACCTGTAGATATAAGTACTGAAGCCTACAAATAATTCATAGTAATCAAACACAAGAGAAATCCCCATTATATTTAAGCTTGAACATATGATAGAAGACAATAAATATTACCTAACCAAAGATTATTGTGTTCATTGTATGTCATATCACAAAAATCTTTTGTTTTGTCAAAGAGCAAATTCATGTTGTTTTTGTTAGCTGAAAGATTACATTGTGTGCTGTGACTGCCCCGGCACCCTTATAGCCTTGAGGATGGGACTGTGGGCAGATTGTCTATCTATATTGATCTTTGCTCTGATACTAACTGTGTTTAGTTTGATACTACTGAAACCAGCATGGACTGAATCCAACCCTCTACTGACCTCAGAGTCTCCAGTCTACAGTCTGGACTCTCCCTCAGATCACACAGCTGCTTCACGTCTGAATCCCTCAAGTTGTTCAAGCCCAGGTCCAGCTCTCTCAGATGGGAGGGGTTGGACTTCGGAGCTGAGGCCAGAGAAGCACAGCTGATCTCTGACAAACTGCAGTAATTCAAGCTGAAAAAGAATAAATGAAGATAATAATCTATTCATAATCCAATCAGATGTGTTGATGTTTTAAATGTGTAGCTTTACATTACTATGTTCTAATCAATGAGCTTTCCCCTAAAATGAGTAGAGAGATTTTGTCATTGTGGATCATCATCATGTCAGCTAATAAAGGATCAATACTATATTCATCCTCTAAACAGCTGTGTGATCTGAAACATCAATATCATTGCACAGACAGTTGTGAAAATATTGAAATTAACAGAAACAAATGAATAGTTCTACTTCAGCAAGTAAACATTAGCAATTTAAAGCATGTGTGACCATTTACCAACACTTCTAAACATTCATTTACTGTAACAACTAAATGGATATTTTCTACAGTTTCTTTAACAAACACAAGTCTCTTGTGAGTGGAGACTAGATTTACTACAAGAAACTAAAATATGAACAAAAAGAACATTTATAACTTTATGGATGTAAGTTATGTTTGTACATCAATTCAAATTCAATTGTTAAACATATTAGATCTATAATTGTTACAGAGAGTCAGTGAACTGACCGCATAGTCTCTCCGAGTCTACAGTTTGGACTTTCCAGAAAACCACACAGCAGCTTCACTCCTGAATCCTTCAGTTCTTTGTTGCCACTCATGTCCAGCACTCTCAGATGGGAGGGGTGGGACTTTAGAGCTGAAACCAGAGCAGCACAGCTGATCTCTGACAAACTGCAGCTCTGCAACCTGAATAAAGAATAAATGATGTAACTTTAGAAGACAATGTTCCTGTTTGAAATCAGTCAATGTTTAATAACCTTTTCAGAGAAACAGGATCAGGATAAAAACTGTGAAATACAAAAAAGTGAAAAAGAGCTCTAATTAATATTAGTGACAACATGCTGCTACTTCAATAGACTGTGGATGAATTATTTAGTGTTATTCAGTTATATTAAGGTTTTAAATCTGTAATTCAACATTACTCTGCTGCATTGACATGAATTAGACGTGTTCACTAAATGCAATACATTTATAATAATTATACACAGTAAGCTGTAATTTTGACAGTTTAAACAAGATCATCTTATTAAAGTTTTTTATAACTCAACATGTTTAAGTGTCTTGTGAAGGAAGTGTAGCTTATCTTCACTAACATCCTGATGTTACAGTTAGAGATGAGTCTTCTGAACACATCTGCTCATCAATTAGTTCACTTACTGTACAGCTCTATAAAACACAACTATCCTCACATGGACACTAATCATATAAAACAAATCTAACATTTCAAATCTGACTTTCCCTACATTCATAGTCAAGTAAATTTTATATATACAGCCCAATATCACAGATGACAGATTTAGCTCAAGAGGCTGTCTAACCTGTGCGCATGCGACTCCCTCTGTCCTTAGTAAAGGTCCTAAAACATGTCATCATACCTATCATCATTCATAAGGCCATGCTAACTAAGTTACAGAGATATTTAACATCCTTAGTTGAGTTCAGAGTGACCAACCATGACAGCAGATCACAGGAAATGTTGGCTTTTAAAGCTCATCATATATCAAACTGGTTAACTAATTCAAGTCAGAGACACTACAAAGTTCTACTTGTTCTATTTACAATAATGATTATGATCAATTTCTTTCCAATTAGTGTGTGTGTGTGTGTCTGCGTGTGTATGTGTGTTTTTTGTGTGTGCATGTGTTTGCAGGGCTCGACAACCACCTGTTCAATATTTGTGTTTTTAATATATAAAACAAATCTCAATTTAAAAAATCTGGAGAATCTCATTTCAAAAGATGCCAGTATTCTATGTGGATGTCTCTGTAAAGTAAACACTACATTCTTGTGCAACACAACATCTGAGCTCCTTGAATGGTATGATTATGCCGGTTTCAATTCAGAGCAGTGGTCAGTAAATATATTTTTAGGCTTCTTACGCATTCAGTCAGTTTGTGATCGTCTGGCCACGCTTTCTCTCGCTGTTTTATTACAGTTTTTTTACAAATAATCTCTTTCATGTTAACAGACTTCCATAACAAGCTGCTGCTCACTCTGTGTAGAGTATGAACAACACGGTTGGGAATTGGTAAGGGTACAGATTAGCTGAGTGTATGAGTGTGTGTGTGTGTGTGTGGTGTGTGTGAGAGAAGGAGGGACATCATCTCGAAAAAGCATTGAACTCTTTTTTAATGCTGCACGATTAATCTAATTGCAATCTTGATGTCACTCTGTGTGAATAACTAACCGCATAAACTGTGTGGGTATGCGGTGATCAGACTAATCTCATGAAATTGGCGTATTTATGACATTCCAATTCATACGCCATTATTAGGGTGTTATCAAGACACAATTCACTTTTTAGCATGTTTATCAATGCCGTTTGGCTTCCATTGACTTCCCTTACCTTGCGATTGCATGTGAATTGACGCCCTAGCGAGTAGTATGAAAGGGTGAAAATCCACATTGGGAGGTTGGATGGGTCAAACACCAGACTTTCACCCAGGAGAATGGGGATCGTGTCCCGCATGTCACGTTTCCTAAACTTAACTGTAGCTTTCTTCACGATAACACGGCAAGTGGTGTGTATGTTTACCGTACTGTATACATTGTAGACATACACGTGGATAACGAAATCATGCGTGCGAATAACACGCCACTTGGCTTAAGAAAGTCGGTGTGTATGTTTTACGCAGGTTATGATGTCATGTTGGTGTGAGAGAGAGAAAGAGGGACATCTTGAAAATTCATTGAACTTTTTTTAATGCTGCACGATTGATCTAATCACAGTCATGATGTCACTCTGTGTGAATAACTAACCTCATAAACTGTGTGATTTAAGTAAACTAAAAGGTGTGCTGTGTGCGTCTCACTCAGTGTCCACTCCAGTCTCCACGTTGTAACAGCCTTCACTTTACCGAAGTAGAAACAACAGAAGAAGACACTGGGGCTTAAGAAGCTTGGTGTTTTTCAGACTTTACCAAGAGGTTGTACAAAGTATAATTTGTAACTTAAAGATGCAGTAGGTAAGTCTTATAAAACTAACTTTCTGTCATATTTGCTGAAACTGACCCTATGTTCCAGTAGAACTACATGAATAATGTAATATAAAAAACAAAATCCAGCTCCTCTGGCACCACCTACAGCCTGTAGTGCGATTGGCAAAATTCCACCGCTCCCGGTTGATTTTCTCCGATCAGGGCCACAGAGGGGGTCTATCTGTATGTCAATCACTGCTCAGGCACGACGCATATAATAGCATTCTCCCCTCCCCTTCCCGCGACGAGCTGCAGAAAGGTTTCCCAAAACTCAGGTGAATATTGGAGTGGCTTTTCAGAGGTGGCGTGAGCTGCAGGATTTTAAAGATCTGAAGAACGATGCAGATGTAGCCATATTTCTTCTCGAGAGGTAACGTAATTACCATGAATGATTTATCTTTCACTTGGTTATTAGTAGTCAATAGTCCACAAAGCTACGTTGGTGAGGATAATAGTAATGTTTGCACAGTGGTCGGTCAGATATGATGCTGAAATGGCTAACAGTAGCCTGCTAGTTAGCAGCGTTTTCCTGTTGGTGAGTAAAAGTTAACATTGTGTTAGTGTTTAGTTATTGAAAATGTTGGCTGACATGCCTATGCAGTTGTGGCAAACTACCTTGTGTGGGAGGGGGCTTAGGAGACGGTTTGGGCTTCAGCAAAAAGGGGGGAGGGACTGAGAAGTTGTCGATGTTCAAATTTTTTGGCAAAGTCCTGGATCTTCACAATCTTACCTACAGCACCTTTAATCAATAGTTCTTTATTAAGACGCCATCCTTAATGTAGCATATAAAATGTATTTTTTAATGAGAATTTGTATTTTTCTTATTTGCTGTGCTTTTTTTTGGCATTGTAAGAAACCGAACAAAACTTTCTCCTCTATCATTTCAAAATCTGTAACTGTAGTAAACATCTCCCTTGTTTTTTTTTACTTTTCCTTCTCTCTCCTTCTTCATTTTTTATTTTCTCTACTGATTTAAATTTTCCCTCTAAGTAGTAGTATGTATGAGTATGTTTTATGTTTTTATATTATATATATTTCGTTGAACTTTTTTAAGGAACTCAACATGTTGAGGGTTTTCTGGGTTTCTTTTGCATGCAATTTTTATTTAATGTTTTTTGTGTGCTAAATAAATCAAATACATAAACATATGTTCATTTTGAAAAGATTATTTTTTTATTAAATTATTTTTTTAAGTATTTTGTATTTATGTTTTATTTGTAAGTTGAGAAAAACTTAAAAATGTTAGAGTTAGGTGCATTTATTTTGCAATCATAGTATTGTAAATCACAATATGGCTTTTTCTACAAATTTTGCAGCCCTATTTATTTTTTTATTATAAATGCCTTTCACCTAAAAACAATTTTTAATATTGATTTAATTTTGCATCACATTATAGAATAAATCTTAAAGTTGTCGCAAACCAACACGATCATTTGTTGAGTCCAGATTACATCTGGAGACAAACTGTTCAGACTGAAACAAACTGAAAAGACAAACAAAGAGTTGTTGTGATTTGTACTTAGACAAACACAGAAAACAAGTGAACTGATGTAAATTTAAAACTTCTGTTATGGATTTATTTAAATAGATTTACAGAGTAAAAGAACAAAATAGATGAACTGACCTCAGAGTCTCCAGTCTACAGTTTGGACTCTCCAATCCAGCACACAGGCGATTCACTCCTGAATCCTTCAAATTCTTGTTGAAGCTCAGGTCCAGCTCTCTCAGATGGGAGGGGTTTGACTTCAGAGCTGAGGCCAGTGAAGCACAGCTGATCTCTGACAAACTGCAGTAACTCAATCTGAATGAAGAACAAATGAAGTAGATAGAAATCCATTCCTAACCAATGAGTGTGTTGATGTTTAAATTCAATTTTATTTATAGTATCAAATCATAACAAGAGTTATCTCAGGACACTTTACAGATAGAGTAGGTCTAGACCACACTCTATAATTTACAAAGACCCAAAAATTCCCGCATACCCCAAGAGTAAGCATTTAGTGCCACAGTGGTGAGGAAAAACTCTCTTTTAGGGAGAAATCTCAGGACAAACCCAGGCTCTTGGTAGGCAGAGTCTGGGGGTGTGATGAACAGTGGCAATAATAGTCACAATAAAGATAATGGAATTATGACTAGAAATAGTAATTGTAGTTGTTCATGCGTACCAGAACATAGCACAGATTTACAGGGTAATCAATGAGCTTTTCCCTAAAATGAGTAGAGAGACTTTGTCATTGTGTTGTTATGGATCATCATAATATCAGCCCTCTTATTCGGTCACATTTCCTCTTCCTCTGGCCCTTTCATTGCCATTCTCTACCTGTTCACCAGATTCATCTGAATTCATTCTGATTTTTGTGGGGTTTGATTTGCAATTCTTCTCGATGTCTCCTATGCAGCATAACAACTCCCACCTATACTGTATGTATTTTTATAATAGAAAAAAATAGAAGTCAGCCAGAAATCATTGTTGAGGGGGGAAAGGATCCAGACTGAGTCACATTTTAAATATTTGGGAATAATTGTGGACTCACAGCTGTCCCTCAGGAAACGTGGTGTGTAAAACTGTCAAATTGTATTGAACAAACATTAGATATATTAGAAATCAGCTCCCTTACATGCAGCAAAACGTTTTATGCACTCAATGATTTTTATCATACTGTATCACAAGCTGTACAAAACTATATGTGCTTGACTGCAAACACTTTATAAACAAACACTCAAGGCATTGGACAAAAAGCCATCAAATTATCATCATTGTAACATAATCCAAAAATAATCTCATGACCTTTGACAGTTTTGTGTTTCTTGCTGATGTTAGTCTAGTCTATAAAGTAATCAATGATCTGGCCGCTCCACCATTAAATGAGTGTGTATCACTGTGTTCAGGCACTGGGAGGAGAACTAGGACGACCAACAGAGGTGACTGTGCAGTACAGAACAGATCTACTGAGTTGGGCAGATCAGTCTTCTCTGTTAGATACACAAAGTATTATAACTCAGTATCAGAGAGATCAGAGAATGGAACAACTTTGATGGTTTTAAATTAAAAATAAAATCACAGCTGAAATCAACCCAATCATGCTCCCATCAATCATCAACCCAAACAGCCAATCTTTGTGTAGTAAATTCCTGTTGTAGTGGTGTCTAAATGTTGTGATTTTATTGTTGGTTCTATTGTTGTGGTGTTTTAATGTTGTGAAATTGTATTGTTGCTGTTGTCTTCATGTTGTGTTTCTTGTTGTCAAAGTAGTGTTTTGTTGTGTTGTGGTTTTTGTTGTTTGTTGTTGTAATGGGTGAGTTTTAATACTGTGAAATGTGATTGTTGTCTTTTACTACAGTGTTAGATTTCCCTTTTGACAGGGATGTTATCGTCTGTTTCCTGTCCAGGGACTACAGATGAAAATTAGCTTATAGCTAATTCTGGTACTGCTAAGGAACCGTGCATTTTCCCTGTCAAATAAATACATAGATAAAATAAATAAATAAAATGTTACTGATGTTCAAGAGCTGTTTTACAGAAACACAAATATCACCAAAATAAAATCCTTTTATTGGGGTGGGATTAAGAACAGTCTCATGCATGATTCATAAACTAAATATGTTTGAACTGTTTATCTTTACTCTAATACTAATGGCTTCAGCTTTACATTGATTTATTGTTTTGATAATAACATCTGGACTTACAGAGCCTTTCTGCAGTTCCTCACAGCTGGAATCAGTCTCAGTCGTCCCTCAGGTGATGTTTTGTACTTCTTCAGGTCCAACTCATCCAGAACCTCCTCTGACATCAGCAGCATGTAGGCCAGAGCTGAGCACTGGATCACAGAAAGTTTCTTCTCTGATCTGTTATCTGACTTCAGGAACTTTTGGATCTCCTGATGGACTGAGTGGTCGTTCATCTCCGTCAGACAGTGGAAGATGTTGATGCTTCTGTCAGGAGACATTTTGGTCTTCTTCTCCTTCAGGTTGTTGATGGCTCTCTGGATGATTTTTCGACTGTTGTCTGTCTGACCCAGCAGGCCTCCTAAGAGTCTCTGGTTGGACTCCAGAGAGAGGCCATGAAGGAAGCGGACAAACAGGTCCAGGTGGCCATTTTTACTCCTCATGGATTTCTCCGTGGCTCTCTTCAGGAAGACATCAAGAGATGGGCGATTGAGATCTTTCAGATCACTGTTGTCACAGTCCCAGCCTTTCCCCAGGAAGTCCTCCATTACCTCTGTGTTCCTGTTGGTGTAACAGTGGAACATGTAGACTGCAGCCAGAAACTCCTGAACGCTCAGATGAACGAAGCAGTAGACTGTTTTCTGGAAGATCACACTCTCTCTTTTGAAGATCTCTGAACAAACTCCTGAGTACAGCCGAGGCCTCTGTGACATCCAGACCACAGCTCCGGTCTTCTTGGTAGAACATAATGTTTCCTTTCTCCAGCTCCTCAAACGCCAGCCTCCCCAGCTTCAGAAGAACTTCCCTGTCAGCCTCCGTTAGCTCATGTGGACTCGTCTCATGTCCCTCAGCATACTTGAGCTTCTTCCTCTTTGTCTGAACGAGCAGGAAGTGTGAGTACATGTCAGTCAGGGTCTTAGGCAGCTCTCCTCTCTGGTGTGTAGTCAACATGTGGTCCAGAACTGTAGCAGTGATCCAGCAGAAGACTGGGATCAGACACATGATGTGGAGGCTCCTGGATGTCTTGATGTGGGAGATGATTCTGCTGGACCGCTTTTATCACTGACTCTCTTCCTGAAGTACTCCTCCTTCTGGTCGTCAGTGAAGCCTCGTACTTCTGTTACCCTGTCAACACACGCAGGAGGGATCTGATTGGCTGCTGCAGGTCGGGAAGTGATCCAGAGCGAGCTGAGGGAAGCAGCTTCCCCTGGATGAGGTTTGTCAACAGCTCGTTGACTGATGACTTCTGTGTGACATCAGAAACAACCTTCCTCTTGTTGAAATCCAGGTAAAGTCTGCTTTCATCCAGGCCGTCAAAGATGAAGAAAACTTTAGAGCCAGCGAGCTGCTCTGCTGGGACCTCTTGTAATGTTGGAAGGAAAACACGGAGCAGCTCCAGAAGACTGTACTGCTCATCTTTGATCAAGTTCAGCTCCCTGAAGGAAAGAGGAATCACCAGATCCACATCTTGGTTCTCCAAACCCTCGGCCCAGTCCAGACAGAACTTCTGCACTGAGAAGGTTTTTCCAACGCCACGCGCCAATCATCATAACGACTCTGATGTGTTTCTTTTGGTCAGGTAAGGCTTTAAAGATGTCGCTGCACTTGATTGGAGAGTCATGGAGGGTCTCCATCTTGGAAGCTGTCTCGAGCTGCCTCACCTCATGTTGGGTATTAACTTCTTCACTCAGTTCATCTGTGATGTAGAGCGCAGTGAAGATCCTGTTGAGGAGGGTTCCACTTCCTGTTCGATCAGCTCCTTCAGTCACATGTTCATATGTCCCCTTCACACTGATCTTTTGTTTAAGTTTAACAGTGTACACTGTAAGGAAATACAAAAGACAAAAGTGTTATTTTCAGTCTCCAAACAACAATTCTGTAGAAAAAGGACAAAGTTGAAAGACCAAAAATAAGAAGAAAAGTTTAAAATCTGGTGATAGTGTTATGGTTGGGGCGGCTGGCTGAGAGTCTTTGTTTTTGTTTCCTAGTTCTATTTGATTTCCAGTGTCAGTTTCCTCTGTTGGCCTGCCTTTTTCAGTTTCCTGTGTTTTCCCCTCCTCCAGCCTTCTCCTGCCAGCTGACTGCACACACCTGCTCATCATTTCACAATCACCTCTCCCTGCCGTACACACCTGCCAGCCATCTACAATCAAGCCCAGTATATAAACCCCGGACCCACTCATCATCTCCGCTTGATCGTTGCTTCAGCCACCCGGGTGAAACGCTGTACAACCTCTCAGAATATCATTTTTGTGCTTACCTGTGCTAACCCTGTCTGTGTTTCTTCCTGCAGTTATCGCCTCCTTCTCACTCCGCTACCTCCAGTCAGCTGGCTTCACCATTCGGTCCCCTCCTCACGGCTCCCTTTTCCGCCCTGCCTCCGCTCCTGTGTTCAGCCACTCCTCCCTTGACTAACCGGACTCCAGTGCCTCCTCCTTGGCTCCCCTGGCTCCGGTTTCCCGCTTCCTCCTGCCTTCCCGATCATACCTCCAGCCCCGGAAGCCCTCACTGCTGCCCTAGGCATCCGCCTCCCACCCCCATCCAATTTCTGTTCTTCAATAAATCTGTGTTTTCTTTCGAGCCCTTCTCTTGGGTCCGTTCTGTCTCCACACAACAGATGGTTTTTATTATCAATATGAAAACCAAGTAGTAAAGAGTTATAAAGTAATGATCTCTTCTTAAAGTAAAAGAGCAAGTAGAGCAGCTCAGGAGGGAAGTAACCAGCGGCCTGGAGAACATCGACAGAACCCTGCTTCCTGGCAAGCTGAAGCTCTGGTGCATGCAGTATGGACTACTCCCACGTCTCCTGTGGCCGCTAACCCTCTATGAAGTCCCGCTCTCAAAGGTGGAAAAGCTGGAGAGACTGGTTAGTTCATATGTAAGGAAGTGGCTTGGCCTTCTCAGGTGCCTCAGCAACATTGGACTCTATGGCAAAGGGATGTTACCTCTCCCATTTCAAAGCTTGGCAGAGGAGTACAAGTGCGCGCAAAGTCAGACTGGAGATGATGCTACTGGATTCGAGTGATCCATTTGTAGCCAAAGCTGCTCCCATCCTGGCTACTGGGAGGAAATGGACTCCATTGGCTGCAACTGAGCAGGCAAAAGCAGCACTCAGACACAAGGACATCGTGGGACGAGTGCAGGAGGGAGGAGTGGTTTTGGCCTGGGTGCCAGTACACCAGTGTGGTGTAAGGCTTCTCCATCTCAAAGGCAAAGCTTGTGGTCCAGGAGGTACGTTGGGAGGAGGAAGCAAGAAGGTGTGCTCAAGCTGTGGCACAGGTAAAGCAAGGGCAGTGGATGGCATGGAAAGGAGTGGAAGAGGAAGATCTCCTGGAGTGAATTGTGGGAAATGGAGGCATTTAGGGCAAGCTTTACCATCAGGGCTGTCTACGATGTCCTGCCTTCTCCTGCAAACCTAAGCCAGTGGTATGCCGAAGACCCCAAATGCCCTCTATGTCCAAGTCCAGCAACACTGAAGCACATCTTAGTGGATTGTAAGACCAGTCTCACCCAAGGCCGTTACACCTGGCGGCACAACCAGGTGTTAAAGTGTGCTGCAGTAGTGCTGGAAAGCCGACGGACAGGTGTGAATGCCCTTCCTCCCCCGTCATCACGGTGGCAGCCAACACCATTTGTCCGGGAAGGTGAGAGTAAAGGCAGCCTCACTACCGTAAGACCAGACACTGGGAGGCTGAGCAGAGCACGCAACTGGAAGCTGCTGGCAGACCTGGATAAGAAACTCTGCTTCCCAGCTGAGATTGCAGCTACCAACCTGCGACCAGACCTTGTTCTGTGGTCAGCCTCGCTGAAGCTTGTCTACATCATCGAGCTCACCGTGCCCTGGGAGGGTGCAGTGGAGGAGGCCTATGAACGGAAAAGGCTGAGGTGCACGCGGAACTGCTTACGCCGATCTGCGCAACAACAGGGCTGGAATGCGAAGGTACACCCAGTGGAAGTAGGTTGCAGAGGGTTCGTAGCCACCTCAACATCTAGGCTACTCAGGGAGATGGGAGTGCGAGGGAAGGCCCATCGACAGGCAATCAAAGACCTCTCCAAGGCTGCTGAAAAGGGGGAGCCAGTGGCTGTGGATGAAAAGAAAGGACTCCGCCTGGGCTTTCAAGTGAGTTGATGGAATCTAGGGAATGAACCTGGGAAGCTGGGACTCACTGCTGAACCCTCTGGAGGTGTCGTGGGCCTATCAGCGAAACACCTAAGAAGGAGGGCCATGCCAGCAACCCAAAGGGTGCCATCACTCCAATTGAGTATCCGACGAGTCTTATCGGTGCCTCAAGTACGAATAATTTAGGGATATTAACATCTAGTCCTATACAACAGACTTTAAAGTAAAAAAAGACATCATTTTTACATTTAGTTTTTTTAAATTGTTTTTCTGTTGTAAAGAGAAGTCCCAGAATAGCTCCTTTGTCTCTCAGCCTCTGACTGTGTGTCAGTGAACATGTTTGACGCAGAGGAAGCAGAGCATCAGCAGCTCGTGTTTTTATTGAATAGAACCAAGAATAAAGAACTGAGAATCTCGCTGACAAATACACTTCATTTACTGTAGTTGCTTGCAAAAAACCGGACAGGAAACAGGAAACAGGAAACCTTTAAGGCTACATTTACACTGCTACAGTTTGTTTTAAAATTTAATACCCTCTCATTTCCCCCTCCTGTTTATGTCCAGTATACCAGAATGATGATGAGATATGAGGTTTGGGCGTGTTAGTTTAAACAGAGATTAGTTTGTCTACTGGAGATAAAAACACCCGGTGCACCGAGATCACTTTGGGCTCAAAACTTAAAGCTTGAAAACTACAACGTAGCCATGGAGATGTAGTTTAAGAGAAGCAGCAGCAGGAACAGTTTGTTTCCATCAGCAGTAAGTTAACAAAGCATGACTAAAACATTCAGTAAACAGTCAAAATAAAGCTGATATCTGAAGGTACAGACAGGAACACAGGAGAAGTGATACAGAGCAGATATCTTCACTGAGCGAGAAACAAACATTCAGTTAAATATAAGACATCAGCAGACAGATGGACAGACTTACTTTGTTCAGAGCTGCTCCTGACTGGCTGTCTGCAGTCCAGCTCTGGTTCTGGTTCTGGACAGCTCCTCCTCAGAAACATCACTTCCTCTTCTCTTTTTGTGATGTAAGTAATTCATAATTTATACTTTTTATGAACCCCAAGGGAAAAAAAAAAAAATAAAAAAAAAAAACTTAAAAAAAAACCCCACAAAAAAAAAAAAAAAAAAGTTATGTCAGAGTGCTGAAACAGGCACCTGGAGCAGTTGGGGGGTTGTTGTCTTGCTCAAGAGCACCTTTGCAATGCCCAGGAGGTGAACTGGCATCTCTCCGGCTACCCATCCACACTCAGGACTTTTGGTCCCGTCCAGGGACTCCCAACCCAATTCCCCCAGACTGAGCTACTGCCACCCAAAACAAAGACAAAGAAAGAAATCTCTTTATAACTAAAACGATTTGTTGATTGTTGTTGAAAGATATAAACATTTTACCAAAACATTGTCTCAAAGCTCAGATGTTCCCAGAGAACAGTAAAAGTGTTGTTACTGGTCTGTTTGATTTCAGTCTGTAATGAAAACCTTTCCTTTTATTTAAACTCTCCTGCTTTCACAGTCTTGCTCAGTTAAAAATTGTGTGAACATACGAGACACATTTTTGTAGCTAGCATTCAAACACAAACTTTGGCAAACTCTGTACCAAAATAAGCAAAGATGGCATAAGGGGGGCTATAATCACTGTAGACGGGTTTTTGGCCTTTAACTCAATACATTTAAATGGGAAATTTGCAATTGCAAAACCGGTCATAACTGCTGGCAATTCTAGTTACTTATTATTGTAAGTCTTGGGAAAATTTTATTTTTTTAATTATATAAGATTTTTATTTTTATTGTGAAAAGATTTTTATCTTCAAGAGAAACTGTAAGGAACATTGAATGGGAGAGACCGATAATATCTAAAACTTGGGATGCAGAGGTTTGAAGCCAACCATAGAAAGTTAATGTTATTCTGATTGTTGGTATGTTGGTGTTGATTTTGCATTTATTTTACATTTTATTTTATTATTATTAGCAGAGGAATCCGAAAATTATTCAGATAAATGAGTTGGTATCATTTCTTACTTGTGTCTGAGGGTCCAGGTTCTTTACTGAAGTCTCGGAGGTTGAACATTGGACCGCGCCACTCCCTTCAT
>NC_053133.1:29437284-29544590 GCF_010015445.1 Perca fluviatilis
TGTGTGTCGTGTGTGTGTATGTGTCTGTGTGTGTGTGTAGTGTGTGTGTGCTGTTTGTATCAGTTGTCTTAGTGGAAACTTTAATCCACCACGATTTATCAATTCACTTCTCCATCGGTCAGGCACAAGATCTGACCATGATTACATTTGTGTTTTCCATGAACTGTCGTTGGTTTTAGCTTATATTATCAGTTGCAACCCCAGCAGTGGGAATCTATCCTTGGAGCAAATACAAAATATAAAAACATAATTCAAAACCGATATGTGCATTGGCAACACACAGCTCAACAAGCTGACAAATAACCTATAGGCCCACGTAAATTCCCCCTGCTGAAAATCTATATCTTTCATGAAAATACCTGTCAGGGAATGTTAACAGGGTTGCTCTCTAAATGTTTTATTATATGGGGCGTCTCTCCTACCCCCTCTTACTCTCTCCCCCTGTCTCTCTCTCTCTTTCTCTCCCTCTCTCTCCGTGCACTGAGCTCCACCTGATCTTCTAAGAACGTTGTTCCGCTGTCGTGATACACAAAACCCTGGGTTGAACCTGAAGTTACCTCGGTAACGCCAAATCTTACCTCGTAATTCAGGCCTCCGGACTTCACTACATAAAGATTGGCTGTTTGGGTTGATGATTGATGGGAGCATGATTGGGTTGATTTCAGCCATGATTTCAACTTTAATTTAAAACCAGCAAAGTTGTTCCATCCTCTGATCTCTCTTGGTACTGAGTTATAATACTTTGTGTCTGTAACAGAGAAGACTAATCTGCCCGACTCAGTAGATCTGTTCTGTACTGCACAGTCACCTCTGTTGGTCGTCCTAGTTCTCCTCCAGTGCCTGAACACAGTGACACAAACTCATTTAATGGTGGAGCGGCCAGATCATTGATTACTTTATAGACTAGACTAACATCAGCAAGAAACACTAAACTGTCAAAGGTCATGAGATTTTGTTTTTGGGTTATGTTACAATGATGATAACTTGAAGGCTGTTTGTCCAATGCCTTGAGTGTTTGTTCATGAAGAGTTTGCAGTGGAGCTCATGCTGTTTTTACAGCTTGTGACCAGCTTCTGATACCAATATGATATGAGTGAAAAATCATTGAGTTCATAAAAGTTTTTCTGCATGTAAGAGGGAGCAGATTTCTAATATATCTAAAGTTCCTTAAATTAAATTTGACAATTCAGGCCTCTGACGTCTGTCCTGAGAGGTAAAACAGGAACACTGAGTGTGAGCTCACAACACAAGAACCAAGACACACAAGTTTGTCGGGGGTGTTGTGTATGAGAGTGCGTGTCAGCGTGTCGTATACCTATGCATGTGTGTATATGTGTGTGTTGGTGTCTATGTGTCAGTGCGTTTGTGTGTGTGTGGCATATATGTGTGTGTGTTTGCCCCCCGTGTCTTTAGCGTGTGTGTTTGCGTATGCGTGTATGTGTATGCGGCGTGTGTCAGTCCGTGTGTTTCTGTGCTTCATTGTGTGTGTGTGTGTGTGTGTGTGTGTGTGTGTGTGTGTGTGTGTGTGTGTGTGTGTGTGTGTGTGTGTGTGTGTGTGTGTGTGTGTGTGTGAGATTAAAAGTTTGTATCAGTTGTCTTAGTGGAAACTTTAATATACAAACACAAAATCAATAGAAAACAGCAGAGGAATCAGAAAAGGAGTCATATAAATGAGTTAGTATCAGTTCTTACTTTGTGTCTGAGGGTCCAGGTTCTTTACTGGAAGTCTACATATTCTGGCATTGACCAGTCACTCTTCATAGACTGACAGCCAGAGACTACGGACTCTGCTCCATCCTCCTCTTCCTCCAAATCACTCATCTTCTGATCTGAGGACCTGTAATAAGAATCCAGATCATCATGTCCTGGATTTCTTTCAGTTATCCGGCTTCCACCTAACCTAACAACCACTGTCCCGCGTCGTGTGTCCTAACGGTGGTTATCAACTAGTTCAGTCAACCCAGGGTTTCCCAAACCAGTGGCGGGGCGGGGGCGTTCACGCATAAAGAGGCGGTGTTTGCACAGCACAACCAATCACAAACATTTACCAGAGCCACATATTTTACATAAGAAGAGCAAACTATAATTCTACATAATATATGAAGAACACAGACATGGTTTTACAGGCAAAAAACAATACAGTCGCTGCTTCCTTAAACAGGAAGGAAAGCTGGCAAAAAACTGCTGATGCTGTAGATGTGTAAAATCACAAGATTTATCAATTTCACTTCTCCATCGGTCAGGCACAAAGATCTGACCATGATTACATTTGTGTTTCCATGAACTGTCGTTGGTTTGGCTTATATTATCAGTTGCAACCCAGGCAGTGGGAAGCGATCCTTGGAGCAAATACAAAATATAAAAACATAATTCGAAACCAATATGCGATTGGCAACACACAGCTCAAAAAGCTGACAAATAACCTATAATCCTTACGTTATTCCTTCCTCTGAAAATCTATATCTTTCATGAAAATACTGTTATGAACTGGCTCAAAGGCATGACAAAGGTGGAGACTACACATATTTGCCCAACCAAATCCAATTTATTGTAAAAAACAAAGATAAACATGCAATCAGTTAATCGGTAATGTGTGTAATGTTTGGATGTGACTAGAACGCAAAAGTAACTAAACCCAACAGCCAAACAAACCAAGCAGCCTTTGAGGAGGGAGAGAGAGAGAGTGACTGCCCAGGCACTCCTATTTATGGACATGTGAGCAGTCAGTTGATCCAGGTGTCCATCATCAGTCCTCAATAGCCAATTCCCAGATCCCAGTAACCAACGGGACTCAATAGGTATTGAGGCCTAGGAGCAGTCACACCCACCATTTGGGAATGTTAACGAGGGTTGTCGGTCTCTAAATGTTTTAACTTTTATGAACGTGTCTCTTCTCTCTGTCTGTCTGTCTGTCTGTCTGTCTGTCTGTCTGTCTCTCTTCTCTTTTCTTTCTCTTTCTCAGAGATCATATCTCTCCTGTATTAGCTTCTCTGCATTGGCTTCCTGTAAAATCCAGGATTGAATTTAAAATCCCTTCTCTTGACCTACAAAGCTCTAAATGGTCTAGCACCATCATATCTAGAAGAGCTCCTAATACCCTATTGTCCCACTAGAACACTGCGCCCCCCCAGAATGCAGAGTTACTGGTGGTACCTAGAGTCTCTAAAAGTAGAATGGGAGCCAGAGCCTTCAGTTATCAGGCTCCTCTCCTGTGGAACCAGCTCCCGATCTGGGTTCGGGGGAGAAACTGTCACCTCATTCAAGAATGAACTTAAAACTCTCCTATTTGATAAAGCTTATAGTTAGGGGGTGAGGAGTTGCAGTGTTCACCTAACTGGCCCAACTGCTTCTCTTCATAATTGTTAGATTAATAATACATAACAAAGTAGAAGGAGGCAGGCCAGCAAAGCCCGGTCCGGCAGGGGAGAGTTTTTAACCCGAACAGGCTACCTCTCCTTATGACCTGTCTCTCTTAGTTACCTGTTATAGTTACGCTGTTATAGTCCTAGACTGCCGGGGACCTTCCTTCCTTTGACACACTGAGCTGCTCTCTCCTCTCCCTTTCTATTACTGTGTCTATTACTGTTTCTATTACTGTTACTATTACTATTACTATTTGTGTGCAGCCCGTCCCAGAAATGCTTGTTACTAATCATAGCTTCTGGGGAGTTTACCTCCCGGAGTCCTTATGTTTTTCCCCAGCGTATTTCTGTTGGCACCAAGATCCTGGTTCCAGCTGTCGCCGTGGTCCTGCTGCACTCCCTGCTGAGCTCAGCGGTGCCCTGCAATGTCATGCCCGTCCTGCTGAACCTCGCAGCTTCCCGCTGAACCCTGCTGCTTCCTGCTACGTCCATCCATGCTCTGCTGGGCCACTGTTCCATTATTAATGTGACGACTATCGCCACTGTTCATCACACCCCAACCGGCTCGTCAGACAACCGCTTACCAAGAGCCTGGGTCTGTCCGGAGGTTTCTTCCCAAGAGGGAGTTTTTCCTCGCCACTACCTAACTGTCTTGCTTTTGAGGGAATTACTGGAATTGTTGGAGCTTTGGAGTGAGTGAGAGTGTGTGTGTGTTTGTGTGTGTGTGTGCGTTTATGTGTGTGCGTGTGTGTGTGTGTGTTGTGTGTGTGTGCGTGTGTGTGTGTGCGTTGTGTGTGTGCGCGTGTGTGCGGTGTGTGCGTGTGTGTGTGTGTGTGTGTGCGTTTATGTGTGTGTGTGTGTGTGTTGTGTGATTAAAAGTTTGTATCAGTTGTCTTAGTGGAAACTTTAATATACAAACACAAAATCAATAGAAAACAGCAGAGGAATCTGAAAATGAGTCATATGAATGAGTTGGTATCAGTTCTTACTTTCTGTCTGAGGGACCAGGGTGGTCATTTATAAAACTGTGGGGTGGGATCCTTACTATAAGTGTAATGCGAGCGCCTAAAGCCCTAAATTGGCGTGCACCCAAAAGTCTGATTTATAAAACCGTACGTGACGACACCTGTAAGCAATGTTCCCTTTATAAATCACAGATCGACTACAAGTGTGCGGTCGTGGATCAGCCTCTTATCCCACCCTGTACACGCCCATTTTTAACCATAAATAGTCAATGTAAAGCACCTTGTGAATGCTGATCAGTATGTTAATGACCCTTTGCAGTTGTTCTTCGTTACACCGAAAAATAATAAAATCTTCCAAATCAGCAGGTATTACACCCAGAGTGGTGATGACCTGTATTTGGACCGGGATGGCATGGTTCCGTGCCGTTGCCCTCTCTACTGGACCCAATTCAGTACATAGATCCAAGAGCGCAGCTATATTACTATTACAGCTATATTAGGGGAATTTAAATCGGCATATGAGCCAGTCATCGTCATGGTCCCTGAAGTGTCTTTTCTCCTGATTCTTCCATTCCGGTCCTCCTGCAGGGCCAGCAGGGCCATCATGCAGCATTACGCACGGGTTCACCGCAGTATTTATATTTATATATTATTATATGTTTAGTCCACAACAATTTGTGATTGTTAACACCTTGCTAAAATCACAGCATCAACTAGTGGTATCCCCCACCCCGAGATACAATTTGAAATCAAAATGTAATAGGCAAACACACTTTTCTTCATGCAGGGTTTGTTATTAAACAGTATTACTTTTTAGACCGCTTAGGCTGATTAAATATTAAGAATGAGTTTTTATTTAAGATTTGAGTTTGAGGTGTTTATGGAACAATTATCACTCAGTACAAGCGCGCAAATAACACTGCTGGATTTAATCTTCATATGGTGTGAAGAAATGTGCGTGAGGCATTATTTTTTAATACTTAAACATATTAAGAGTAGCCTAACCCTTATTCCCACGTGTACTTTCTGCAGTCTGACTTCAGTTCACCACCTCACCATTTCGCGTCGCCAATTCCTATTTTGTCTCCAAAATGTGCGTACGCATGGGTCAGGAGTTTGCGTGGAGGACGCGCATTCTCCCGTCAAGTTTGTTTTTTATAAATCACAACCTTGCGGGAATTGCGTGACGTGACGTTTTAGCCCTTGTTTTAGGCGACGCTTCATGCGTGTTATAAATGAGACCCCAGGTGTTTCATTTATAAAACTGTGCGTAAGATCCTTCCTATAAGTGTATGTATGCCAAAAAGTCAGATTTATAAAACTGTGTGTGTACGCACACCTGTAAGCAATGTTCCCTTTATAAATCACAGATTGACTCCTAGTGTGCGTCGTGGATCAGCCTCTTATCCCGCCCTGAACACGCCCATTTGTAACCATAAATAGTCAATGTAAAGCACCTTCGTGAATGCTGATCAGTGTATGAATGACACTGGCAGTTGTTACACCGAATCATAATGACTGACTGAGAAAAAGCAAAAAACTTCTCAGACGTTCAGGAATTGCTGCAAATTGAATTATAATTTGGGCCTGTTCTTGCACAGTGTAGGGAACCCTTATGTATAGACTACATATATTAATAATACGTCCAAATCAGCCGGCATTACGGCACTCTGGGACAGCTTCGATACCAGACATATAATAAGATTTAACAGAACTATATATTATAGCTAAACAAGTCTTAGTGATAAAGTTGAAGATTATATATAATATTTATAAAAAAACACTTATCTGTCTGACACTTCCCTCTGGAAACAGCCCCGGTTTCCCCAGAGTGGCGAGGACCTGTATTTGGACCGGGGTGGCACCGGTTTCGGCGCGTTCCCCTCTCTACTGGACCCAATTCAGTACATAGATTCAAGAACTCAGACTCAGGGAATCTAAATCGGCAAATTAGCCAATCATCATCATGGTCCCTGAAGTCTCTTTCTCTCCTGATTCTTCCATCGGTAGTACTCCTGCAGGGTCAGCAGGGCCATCATGCAGCATTACGCACAGGGGTCACCGCGTATTTATATATTTGCAACAATTTGTGATTGTTAACACCTTGCCATCACAGCATCAACTAGTGGTATCCCCCACCCTGAGATACAATTTGAAAGTCTAATAGCAGTGGCAATTATGCTTGCTCTTGGAGAGAATTACTGTAATTGTTGGGGTTTTGGAATTTATAGAGTGTGGTCTAGACCTACTCTATTTGTAAAGTGTCTCGAGATAACTCTGTTATGATTTGATGCTATAAATAAATTGAAATTGAAATTGAAATTGAAATTAATAGACAAATACACTTTTCTTGATGCAGGTTTTGTTATGAACAGTATTAAAGTTTCCGACTGATAACGAGGACATTAAGGGTAACAAATGCGCGAGAGCTTAACGGCTGTATTTCCAGACTTTGACATTTGATGATATATGCACAGTTTTAAAGACAGATATGGAGTTATTTACACGGTGTTGTGCAGTTATCTAATGCTAGGGTATTTGATGTTATCCTGTGTTCCATGCAGTCAGACCATCTCCTCCTCCTGCCCTCCGCGACGGACAATGTGACGGCGAGACAGCGCTGATTAAATATTAAAAACAAATTTGTATTTAAGATTTGAGTTGAAGGTGTTTATCTCTTTTATTTATTTATAGGATGTGGCATTTAGAGAAAGTGATGTTGAGTTGATCCCCATTTTCATACTTTTATTACAGTGATACAGGATGTAATGATTCATATGAAATAAGAAGGTAAACATACAGAAGAAAGAACAAATATACAGAAATATAATCCAGCACTGATGAGAATGAGAATTAAACTTACTGGCAGACTTCTGAGTTCTGACATCAACCTTCAAGTTCCAGAATAGTCTCACTCCCTACTCGTTAAATGTATGACGCATGGTCAAGGACCCTGGCGTCAAGTTTCAACGAAATAGGGGTACCCTTAACGTCATTTTTTGGACGAGGGGGTCCGTCAGATAGACATACATGTTAGGCCCTCACCGTCGGATATCGACGAAAAGAAAAAAACACCACCCCCAACCCGTTAACTCGAATCTGGGACAGTTATTGGTATTTTTAGCCCAATAACCGCTGTTTTCATCAACATTATCAACACAGTCTCACTCCTACTCGTCAAATGTATGACGATGGTCAAGGAACCTGGCGTCAAGTTTCAACAAAATAGGGGTAGGCCTACCCTTAAAGTCATTTTTCGACGAGGGGTCCATCAGATAGACATTCATGTTATTCCCTCAATCACCGGGATATCAACGAAAGAAAACAGCCCTTTAATTCGAAATCTGTGACAGTTATTATTGGTAATTTTTAGCCCAATAACCGCTGTTTTAATCAACATTATTCACGAGATATTATCATGGTTTATATGTATTTCTTTTAATGTTATTATTTCGGTCTATTTCGGCCCGGGGAAGCTGGGTTGCTTTTTGTTGATTTATATTTTTTAAACTATAACGCCAAATCTATCAACATTTATTTAGATGTTATCATGGTATTCATTTCTTTGCTTTAATAATATTATTTCGGTCTTATTACCGGTGAAATATTACAGTATATGCTGTAATACAGAACATTACGATATGATACCGAGCAGGACGCATTCAAAGCCGATATCCCCAATGCCACGCGTTCATTTCTAAAGAATCGGGCAGCGATCAGCTGGTCTTTAACGCCAGGATCACTTCAATATACATATATACAGTCAGTGGTCAGTATCACTTCAATATACATATATACAGTCAGTGGTCAGTATCGCTCAATATACATATATACAGTCAGTGGTCAGTATCACTTCAATATACATACATACAGTCAGTGGTCAGTATCACTACAATATACATATATACAGTCAGTGGTCAGTATCGCTTCAACATACATATATACAGTCAGTGGTCAGTATCACTTCAATATACATATATATTCAGTGATCAGTATCACTTCAATATACATATATACAGTCAGTGGTCAGTATCACTTCAATATACATATATACAGTCAGTGGTCAGTATCACTTCAACATACATATATACAGTCAGTGGTCAGTATCACTACAATATACATATATACAGTCAGTGGTCAGTATCACTTCAATATACATATATACAGTCAGTGGTCAGTATCGCTTCAATATACATATATACAGTCAGTATATAGGTGGTCAGTATCACTTCAATATACATATATACAGTCAGTGGTCAGTATCACTTCAATATACATATATACAGTCAGTGGTCAGTATCACTTCAATATACATATATACAGTCAGTGGTCAATATCACTTCAATATACATATATACAGTCAGTGATCAATTATCACTTCAATATACATATATACAGTCAGTGGTCAGTATCACTTCAATATACATATATACAGTCAGTGGTCAGTATCACTTCAATATACATATATACAGTCAGTGGTCAGTATCACTACAATATACATATGTACAGTCAGTGGTCAGTATCACTTCAATATACAGATATACAGTCAGTGGTCAGTATCACTTCAATATCCATATATACAGTCAGTGGTCAGTATCACTTCAATATCCATATATACAGTCAGTGATTGTATCATCAGCAACAACACGTTGCTCAGTTTTGTTCCAGTAAGTTATGAACCATAATAGACGTTTAAGCGAATCCGCGGAAAAGTCCGGAGTGACGGTAGATACGTCCCGCTCAGCAGATACGAAGATACAAATATATAATATTCGTAATATTGATGGTTTTTTCTAACGTTGTATTTGAGGAGTTAAACAATAAAGATAGTTATAATATTAAAATACAGTTTCATGTATTTGTCTAGGTTTAAACGAATCGCGCGGAATTGACGTGGATTCCACATCTCGTCTGTGAAAGAATGTTCCACGTTATGCGTGAGAATTTACACAATAAAATACTAATAATGAAAACATTGTGTTTTATATTTAGCACTTTGATTTGCCTTATATATACTATATAAGAAACCTACAGTTGAGTGTTTAGAAATACAGCCTAATGGCTTGTTTGACTAATTTCCATTTGTTTTGAATTGTACTGTTGTGAAAAACAATAAACTATATACAAAGAGAAGCATTTTTTATTTTATTTTTCCATGCATAGTTATTTAAAAACGCTATTTTCTAATTTTGCAGTTGATTAATATTAATAGCAAAGACTAAAGGGGAAAAACATGAGTATATTTATGTGTGGGACTTAGTTTGATTTAAAATCACACTGCATTATTAGTTGTTTTAAATAAATTACTTTTTTGAAATATCAATTTATTTTAGACCTAACATATTAATTATTATATTCAGAAGATGATCCTCATATCAATCACCGTGGTTACAGCTTGTAGCCATCCTAACCTTTGTAGCCTTTACTGAGACTACCTTTTCAAAATTAAGAAGGGACTAGTTTTAAGAAGCATTTTCAGGAAATTAAAAGGATAAGCAGATTGTTGCCAAGGTTTTTGTTCACAGGGGAAGATGTATATAGCTTTGTTTGGGTATGTATACATATACAACATGTGTTTTGGCATTTTTGGCAAACTTTTACCTCAGCCCTACTACACAAAGACAAAACTCACACATCTCATTCAACCATTTCACAAGCTGAGAAAAGGGTCATGACATGGGTCAGAGCAGTGGTTCCCAACCTTATTTCCTTGTGGTGCCCCCTACTCATGTCTAAGAAAAGCTGACCCCGAAACTGAAGTTGAGGTAACTCTCGAGATAGAGCTGGGTCAGAGGGATATCAGAGGTCATAAATAATGAACCAATCCATCGGCTCTGCTCCTATAGGCCCAATGGTGTTCATATGGACAACATGCACCTTTGGCTGGAAGGCCCGTGTTGAAAGTGTGTGTTATCATTTAGAGCAGACACCCACGGTGAATCAGATGGTTTATGTTATACAAGGCTGCATTACAGAGCATATTAATATGACTGTCATGAAGGTTGTGTAGAGGAATAGAAACCAGTCTCTCCGGGCAATCACACAGAATATGGTCTGCTCTATCTTTATTCTCCATGCCAAGTATGAGCTCTTATCCTCTGGCAGAAGATATGGGTAAACTTAACTTTTCTAAACTATAGGCCTAATTTGGACCTACCTCAATTAAAACTTTAAATAATGTTGCTTGAGATTGAGGGTGTGCAATAGCTTCATGATATGAAGCATGGTTGTGTTGCTCTTGTCACTGTTTGTGAAAGATGAGCAATAGATTGTTGCTGTGTGATGTGCTTCAGTCTAGCCTATATCACTTTGTTCATGTTGTTTTTTTATTGTATGTATGTCAGCTGTATGATAAAACAATATGTCAAGTGTTATTTGTGAAGCATTTGAACTCAAGGCAAATATCCCTCTGGGGATAATAAAGTATCTCCTGCTAAGTGGTCTCCATGATGTGTAATGCGACTGAATAATGACTATAGCAAACACATCGTTGGAAAGGTCTCAACCTGGACATTAACATATGTCAGTCTGGAGAGGATACATTACTCCTGCTTTGAAATATTGACCTCTGAACCTTGAACCCAGTCCATGTATGAAGGCCTGTCATTTAGCAACAGAAGGTGCTACACACATAAGACCAGCTGTTATAGAAAGCTCTGGACATCAGCTGTCATGTAGATATGGTCACCAAATTGTACCTACTGTAAGCACTGTCAAATATGGTAATAAGCTGTTTTCACCTATTTAACGATTTTTTTTTTAAAATCTGATGACACTACTGTGTTCTCCATACCAAAAACCCTGGATGTATCCAAAATTATACACTGCCAGCTTCTACTTATGAGAAATATACCAATATACTTTAAAACTACAACTCCCATAAGAAACGCCACAGAAGCTGTTAGAAAGCTTGAGCACTTGTAGTTCTTCCGGGGTGGGGTGGGGACTCGTTGGGCTCCTGTTTCTGCTGTCTGCCGTCAGATGGCTTGATTCCATTTCAGATTGAGGCCCGCCGCCGACACACAATATATGAGACAAATACATGAAACTGTATTTTATTATTATAACTATCTTTATTGTTTAACTCCTCAAATACAACGTTAGAAAAAACATAAATATTACCGAATATTATATATTTTTATCTTCGTATCCGGCTGGGCGGGACATACTACGTCACTTCGGGGGTTTTCCGCGGATTCGTTTAAAACGTTATTATGGTTCATAACTTACTGGAACAAAACTGAGCGACGTGTTGTTGCTTAGGACACAACCACTGACTGTATATATGTATATTGAAGTGATACTGACCACTGACTGTATATATGTATATTGAAGTGATACTGACCACTGACTGTATATATGTATATTGTAGTGATACTGACCACTGACTGTATATATGTATATTGAAGTGATACTGACCACTGACTGTATATATGTATATTGAAGTGATACTGACCACTGACTGTATATATGTATATTGAAGTGATACTGACCACTGACTGTATATATGTATATTGAAGTGATACTGACCACTGACTGTATATATGTATATTGTAGTGATACTGACCACTGACTGTACATATGTATATTGAAGTGATACAATCACTGACTGTATATATGTATATTGAAGTGATACTGACCACTGACTGTATATATGTATATTGAACCACTGACTGTATATATGTATATTGAAGTGATACTGACCACTGACTGTATATATGTATATTGAAGTGATACTGACCACTGACTGTATATATGTATATTGAAGTGATACTGACCACTGACTGTATATATGTATATTGAAGTGATACTGACCACTGACTGTATATATGTATATTGTAGTGATACTGATCACTGACTGTATATATGTATATTGAAGTGATACTGACCACTGACTGTATATATGTATATTGTAGTGATACTGATCACTGACTGTATATATGTATATTGAAGTGATACTGACCACTGACTGTATATATGTATATTGAAGTGATACTGACCACTGACTGTATATATGTATATTGTAGTGATACTGACCACTGACTGTATATATGTATATTGAAGCGATACTGACCACTGACTGTATATATGTATATTGAAGTGATACTGACCACTGACTGTATATATGTATATTGAAGTGATCCTGGCGTTAAAGACCAGCTGATCGCTGCCGATTCTTTGAAATGAACGCGCATTGCATTGGGGGATATCGGCTTTGAATGCGTCCTGCTCGTATCATATCGTAATGTTCTGTATTACAGCATATACTGTAATATTTCACCGGTAATAAGACCTAAATAATATTATTAAAATAAAGAAATGAATAGGCTACCATGATAACATCTGAATAAATGTTGATAGATATAGCATTATAGTTTAAAAATATAAATCAACAAAAAGCAACCCAGCTTCCCTGGCCGAAACAGACCGAAATAATAACATTAAAAGAAATATATATAAACCATGATAATATCTCGTGAATAATGTTGATTAAAACAGCGGTTATTGCGCTAAAAATACCAATAGGCTTAATAACTGTCACAGATAATAATTTCGAGTTAAGGGGCGGGTGTTTTTCTTTCGTCGATATCCGACGGTGAGGGAATAACATGAATGTCTATCTGACGGACCCCCCCGTCGAAAAATAACGTCTAGGGTACCCCTATTTCTTTGAAACTTGACGCTAGGGTCCTTGACCATGCGTCATACATTTGACGAGTAGGGAGTGAGACTGTGTTGATAAAGAAGAGAGGGTCGCACACAGAAATATATCATTCAAAGTCTACTCATAATTTGTCCGGCAATACACAAAACATGTTCAGCCATGCAACCTTCATCAGTGTATTCATGCAGCTGTGCAGTGCTACTTAAGGAGGTTAGTTAACAGGTGATTTAACCCCCGATCATCTCACAGGAAACCTCAGCATTTCTCTACAGTGAACCTCTGTACACAGCATCATATGAGCACTTTAAAGGCTCCTTAGAAGCTCCATGGTGTCTCATCATCCCATCATCTGGGGAGAGAGTTTGCAGATTAAATATACTCTCTACTTTTAAGTGTTTCATCAATGTTACAACTTATACCTCTGACAATGATACACAGAGATAACCTTTGCCATCTATAAATCAAGTTTAACTACATTATGATTCCACTTTCACTAACTGATGGTTCATATCTTCAGTTCAGTGTTCAGAGCAGACAGATGCTGCATCATTATTTTGGGAAACAAAGAACGGTGACATCTGCTGGTAGAAAGCAGAACATGAACTGTGGAGATACGGCTGCTTCAACGCTGATCTCTGAGAGGAAAAATCTCCACAGGTTGACTTCATGTGTCTGTTCAGCACCATACCTGTCAAGTATCCTGTTTTGGCCGGGAAAGTCCCGTTTTTAACTCTTCTTTCCCGCCCGTCCTCCCGTATTAGTATTGTAGCGACCCGCTGCCAATCACCTACGTATGACCTCCTGCAAGCTGAGGTTGGCAGCCTGGTGAGAGGGGGCGGTTCCCGGGGTATATAGCCAACGGAGAGGAAGTTCGCTCTCTTGGGAGTTCCGGCCAAGTCTCGGCCCTCTCTGTGTGTTGTAATACCTGTAGCTTTTGTTGGTAGCTAATAAAGGAGTTAACTAGACTCTGACCCGTGTATGATTCATTACATTGGTGTCAGAAGTAAAGGCAACGGAAAGGTTAGTGACGCCCGGGGCGCCCCGCACTGTTAGCTAGCTAAGCGACCAGTTTAGTTAGCTTAGGTTAGCGTTAGCTGGACCGCGCGACACGCAGCCGGGGAGATATGCTCTCATCCGTTAAGACAGCGGGGGAGACGGCGACGGGGATGTAGCCTCGGATGGACATTTGGTGGCCTGAGTGAGGAGCTACATCGGCTGGAGGACAGCAGAGCCCACCTTCGGGGCACCGTGGGAAGCGATGGCTTCCGAGGCTGGCTTCAGGGGACAAGGACATGCACGCTTTGCTGCTTGCAAGCTAAAGTCGGAGGGGCGCGGAAGCCCTACGTCACCCGGCGAGAAGCGGATGTAAACAAAGATGGCGCGGCGCCCGTCCCAGGATAGCGCGGTGACAGCTAGCTCCGTGAAAACCCGGTGCACGACGGGAAGGTGAGCTGGGAAGCTTTTCCACGCCAATTCGAACTGCTCGCTAAGTCACAGAACTGGTCACAAGAGACTAAAGCGCTGCAGTTGGCTATGTGCCTCACTGACGAAGGCTTTAGCATGCTTGCTGCTGTTGGATGCAGAGGACAGACAGAGCTATGTTGCACTGGTGGCGCTCCAGCGGCGGTTTGGGAACTTTACAGGGCAGAGCTCCTCCGTAATGAACTGAATAACAGATACAGAAGACATGGGGAACCGCTACGGCACTTGGCTAATGACATTGAGAGCCTCACCCACAGAGCATACAGCAGCATGCCCCGGCGGTTACGCGAGCTAGCCCCGACCGATTCATGCAAGCCCTCTCACCACCCGAGCTACGTGTGGAGGTACAGCTGACACATCCACAGTCCCTGAGTGAGGCGTTGGAGAGAGGCGTCAGAAAGAGGCAGCAGCGTGCCCTACGTCATGATGCCCACACCGGAGCACAACAGCCCCCATGTCATGGCAGCAGCTGAGGTCCCACAAACGCCAGCATGGGCAGCGGAGCTGACAGAGCTGGTGCGGTCAGCCTCCCTGGGCACTCAACGGCCCGACCGCACTGCCAGACTGTGCTGGGGTTGCGGGAAACCCGGACACCTGAGTACGCTTCGTGCCCGAAAACACCCAGGCACCAGGGGAAACGACTTCGGGGTCCGTGTAGGGGACTACGTGGACCACGACCCAAAGTTCCCCACGTACACCCCTCCAAGCCGGCCCGGCCAGGAGGTGGTTGCGGTGGTGGGCGGACTTCGATTGGGGACCTCTGCCACATCCCAGTCACTGTGGAGGGGTGGAGTGTGTGGCGCTGGTTGACACCGGCTCTACAGTGACATTAGTACGGCCCGATGTCCTCCCCGTTCAAACCATCTTGGAACCAACAGCAGTCCACCTGCGGACAGTAACCGCGGGAATTGTCACCCATGAAAGGCAAAGGGACTCTGACATTTGTGGTGGGCGGTAAAGCGGTGCACCACCCGGTCTGGGTGGCATCTGTCCAGGACCCCTGCATTCTAGGACTGGACTTTTTTGAAGAACACGGGCTGTCGGCTGGACCTGGCGGAGGCCACCCTGGTGCTTTCCAGGGGAACGGCCTGTCAACATGACCCCACCCCCTGGGCTTCAACTGTATGGCACCCCAGATAACCACCTGCGTTGGCAGACACCGCCCGAGGGTTCCAGCGACCCCGTTGGGAGGACCGAGGGACCCATCTACCGAGACCCCCATAGCCCCCTCCCACCCCACCTAGGGGCCCCACAGCCGGCACATGACGACGGACCCCTGAGAACCGGCCCGGACCCGTTGGCAGTCCAGCTCCCCCAGATGGAGGGAGGGAGGCGTCGTGTCGGCAGTCGCGGAGCATATGGCAACGGAACTGTTCTCATCTGGACCCCCAGCAGGGTGAGGAACTGTGGCAACTGATGCTACACTTCAAGGACATTTTTGCATTCGAAGATGTTGACATGGGGTGCACACACCTAATACAGCATGACATAGATACAGGGGACAGCCCGCCTATCAAGTCCACGCCCGTCGCCTCCCGCTGTACGCCATGAAGCAGCAGATAAGGTGTTGTGGGAGATGCAGCAGGCAGGTATTGTGGAGCCGTCTGACAGTCCGTGGGCCGCACCCGTTGTCATGGTCCCAAAGAAGAACGGCCAGTGGAGATTCTGTGTTGACTACAGGCGTCTCAATGGGGTGACAAGGAAAGACTCCTACCCCTACCACGGGTTGACAAAACCCTGGACCAGGTGGTAGGGTCAGCCTGGTTCACGTCCGCTGGACCTGAGGTCTGGATACTGGCAGGTGCCTCTCTCTCCCTCTGCCAAACCAAAGACTGCATTCTGCACAAGCCGTGGCCACTGGCAGTTCAAAGTCCTTCCATTTGGCCTTTGCAATGCACCAGCCTCATTTGAAAGACTTATGGACAAAGTGCTGTCAGGAGTCCCCCAGAGTGAGTGCGTGGTGTACTTGGATGACATTCTCACCCACGGCCCCTCCTTTCAGGCAGCTCTCCAGTCCCTGCGGCACGTTTTGGAGCGCATAGCAGCTGCGGGTCTCAAGCTACATCCGGAAAAGTGCCACTTCATGCGAGGGAGGTGTCATTCCTGGGGCACAGGCTGGGCACAGATGGCATTGGCACAGTGGACGACAAGATACAAGCAGTCAGAGGCTGGCCCACTCCAACTGACCAGCAACAGCTGAAAAGGTTTCTGGGCTTAGCCTCTTATTCCGGAGGTTTGTGAGGGGTTCTCATGCGTGGCTGCACCGCTGTTCAAGCTACTGCGCAAAGGCCAAGGCTATGTGTGGACTGACGAGTGCCAAACAGCATTCACCTCGCTACAGAAGGCGCTGGGGGAGGCCCCCGTGTTGGCTCCGGCTAACCCCTCCCTCCCGTTCATCTTGGACTGTGATGCGAGTGGCCAGGGAGTGGGCGGGGTACTGGCACAGCTAAGCCCAGAAGGAGAGAGAGTGGTGGCCTATTACAGCAGGGCTTTTTAATAAGCATGAACGCCGTTACTGTGTCACGGCCAGAACTCCTAGCTGTGTTATCATCTATTCGCCACTTCAAATACTACCTCTGCGGGCTGCCGTTCACCATCAGGACTGACCACTCTGCCCTCCAGTGGCTCATGTCCTTTAAAGAACCGGAGGGTCAGGTGGCACGCTGGATGGAGGAGCTACAATCCTACGACTTTAAAGTGGTGCATAGAGCGGGAGCCCGCCACTCCAACGCTGACGCCCTGTCCCGCCGACCCTGCGCGGAGGACGGATGCCGCCACTGTGATCGCAAGGAGACACGAGACAGGGAGCTACAGGAACAGGAGGCAGCCCCGGTCAGCCGGGCCGCGGTGGCAGTGGGCTGCGAGCTGACTGAAATGTCACCGATGCAGTGGAAACGGCAGCAGGAGGCCGATATGGACATACAGCCAGTGCTCCAGTGGGTGGAAAGGCAGACACGGCCACCTTGGGAAGAGGTGGCGCCGTGCTCCACGGCAACAAAAGGGCTGTGGGCAAAGTTCCAGGCCCCTTGGCTGACTGAAGGGGTGCTAGCGCGGGCCTGGAAAGATCCAGCGACGGGAGAGCTGAGGTGGCAGTTGGTGGTCCCCAGGGCAGAGAGGCTGGCCGTGCTGAAGGCAGTGCATGGGGCCACGGGGAGCCGGTCACCGAGTCACCAAAACTCTCCGTCGCCCTACGTCCAGAGCTTCTACTGGGGGCAGTTCAGGAGGGACGTGAGGACTTCTGCAGGCGGTGTGACAGCTGCACAGCAAAGAAAGGCCCACCCTGAACAGTCCCATGCCCAACTCCAACAGTTTCCAGTCGGCACACCCATGGAAAGAATCGGGGGTGGACATAGTCGGCCCACTCCCGGTCACCGGACAGCGGAAACAAGTAATACGTACTGTCAGTCATGGACTATTTTACCAAATGGCCAGAGGCTTATGCCCTCCCCTGACCAGGAGGCAGAAACAGTAGCTGAAGCCCTACTGGAGGGCATGGTCTGCCAGTTTTGGGACGCCCAGACCATTCACAGCGACCAGGGCGAAACTTTGAGTCGCGGGTGTTCGCTGACCTGTGCCACAGACTGGGCATAAACAAACACTCGTACCACCCCTCTACACCCACAGAGTGATGGTTTTGGTGGAGCGCTTCAACAGGACCCTGGTCCAGCAACTGGCCATCATCACCTCTAAACACCAGCGGGACTGGGACAAGCGCCTCCCACTTCGTGCTGATGGCCTGTCGGTCCGCCGTCAAGAGTCAACCCCCCCACACCAGCTCTGCTAATGCTGGGTAGAGAGGCTCCGCACCCACCAGCATTGGCCTTTGGCCCTTCCCCTGACACCCCAGCTGCGCCACCAGGAGGCCGAAGTATGCCCGGAGACTGCAGGACCGCCTGGAACGCGCCCCACGACTTTGCGGGTGCAGCTGCAGACGCAGAACCAGACAACCAGAAACTACGACCTGCATCACAAGGGCCGCCACCTGGACTCAGGAGAGCTGGTTTGGGTCTCACAGCCCCGAGGAAAAAGGGCCGTTGCCCTAAGCTTGACAGTGACTGGATAGGCCCTGTAGGGTGTTGGAACGGCTAGGGAGGTGGTATACAGAGTACAGCTTCCCCCGCGGCAGACTGGTGGCTGTACACAGAGATAGATTGGCCCCCTATCATGGAGACGCTACCCCCAGCTTCCACACGGCCCCTCACAGACCCCCACCACACCCCTTCCCCAGTACCACTCTCTCCCACATTCCTGGCGGTGAGGGAGTCCCACGCTCAATGTCACAGGCCCGCACGACCCCAGTGACAGAGAAGGCCGCCGGCTCATCTGAGAGACTTTGTTTGATGTGGTTAGCCACTTACCTGAAGGACTGTTTGTTTTCGACTGTTTATCTGTTTAACTGTTTAGCCGTTTTAGCTGTTTTAAACTGTGGGCCCGTAGTTGTTGTTCCCTGGGGGTCGAGGGACTTTGGCCGGGGGTAATGTAGCGACCGGCTGCCAATCACCTACGTATGACCTCCTGCAAGCTGAGGTTGGCAGCCTGGTGAGAGGGCGGTTCCCGGGGGGGTATATAGCGAGGAGAGGAAGTTAAGCTCTCTTGGGAATTCCGCCAAGTCCGCCCCTCTCTGTGTGTTGTAATACCTGTAGCTTTTGTTGGTAGCTAATAAAGGAGTTAACTAGACTCTGACCCGTGTATGATTCATTACAGTATTTTCCCGGAAATCTGCCGGTATTTTAACCTGCGTCAGGGCTGGCCTGGCCATCTGGCATACCGGGCATTTTTCGGTGGGCCGGCCCTTCTGGGCCGAATCACCCTATAAATAGGCCTTTTTTTTTTGGCGGGCGGCCCATAAAAGAATTCACAGCGGCCCATTGGTTAGTTTTCTTTATTGGCACTGGCCTGACCCAATCAAATCCGGGAACCCCCTTCCGCACTCCGGGACTCCGGGCCGCAAATTCACGAATCCCACTATGGCAACGCCTCCGGCCCCTGACACACAAGCTGTAATATAAGCTTAGCATTCATGTTAAAATGGACAAACGACCACTAAAGTGTAAGGGAGGTGCAGAGAAATTACAGGAGAAAAGATTAAGAATCTACATGCGGATTCCTCCATAATTTCGGACGTTTGGGGCTGTAGTAGCTGCTTCAACATCAGCATTACCTGAAGCCGAGGGAGGAGGAGGAGGGTGGCTGGCAGAGAAGCAGAAACTACGATGTCAGGGAAGAAGAGGAGGGAGAGTGACACCATGACAGGGCCATGGGAGCGAGTGAGGATAAGATGGAAGAGAGAGTAGATGACAATGTGGTAAGGAGTAGGCAAATTAACAGGGACTCTCAGGAGGCTGTGTGTGTGTGTGTGTGTGTGTGTGTGTGAGTGTGTGTGTGTGTGTGTGTGTCTGCGCGCTTCACGTCATAACGACAACAAGCAGTTTGTCTGTAACATTAAAGTTAGTGGCTGTCAGGTAACCTAACTGTTTAAGCTTACATAGAAAATGCTAGCGGTTAGCCTGTTGGGTAGCTGAGAAAGTCTGTGTGATCTATAAAATCAGTGTTGATACAAGCATCAGAGTTCCTTGAATGGCTTAATTAGCTTCTCTTGTATTGGTGCTCTTTTCCAGGGCATATACTGTACTACTCTCAGCTTTATTCTAGCTTTTGGGAAGGGTTATGGTTATTGTATTTAGCAGACACTTTTGTCCAAAGCGTCAAAATATGAATCTTACAATAGTTAAAAATTAAATTTAAAGTTGCTAAGCCAATATTAAGCAAAATAGTAATAATAATAATAATGGCAATACAATATCAAATATCAATAATACAAAATATAAAAATACCATGAATATACAAATCATAACTCCAAAAATGAATTAATTATTTAAGTGTGAGATCAACAGATAAATCTTGAGACCCTTCTTGAAGGATCCAAAACTATCACATGAACGCTGAACACTAGGCAACTGATAGAATGCACGCATTTTAAGAGGAATGTCTGCTGGGAATTTGTCTGACCAATCACGCGGTGGGTGTGGGCCGCCTGGGCCAAAAATGCCAGGGCCAAAAAAACAGACTGATGATGGGCGCTATGACAGAAACGGTACGCTGCCAAAACTTATGAAGGCTTTACTATGCATTCCCCCATAGCAATGCAAGTTAAGAAAGGGTGTTTAGCATGGTACGAAAGATTGTTCCAGAGAATAGGATGACGTTAGACAACAGAACTGTCTGCGCTCTACTCTCATGTAAAAATGAACCACTCTGGCCCCCCACAAATACACTCCTTCCAAAACAAAGAATGCAAAGTCTGCAAAAAATCTGTACAATATCTCACTAAAAGAGTAAAGAAAAGTTATGTGAAATGAAAAGATAAACTGTAAAAGAAAAGCAATATGAAATGAAAAGAATGTGTGGAATGAAAATAAAATGTAAAATGTAAAGACAAGCAATGTTACAAATTGTAAATGTTTTCAGCATTCTGCACCAAGTGGTGATTTTAACTTCCTTGAACACCTGTCTTAAAATGTAAGGGATACTGGAGCTTGGTTGGGGGTGGGACTGCTTTCGCGGTGGGCCGGAAAATTTCTCTTATTTTCAAATCCAAAACTTGACAGGTATGTTCAGCACGCTCACATCTAACTGTAAAATACATGATTATTTTTACAGCTAAAACCATAAAAGTCAGGATCATTTTCATGTGTACTTTACATGCTTTATAGACATGATAAATTGATATAAACTCTTTTCTTTTGCCTCAAACAATATTCACAAAAAGAAATATTAAAGTGCTGATGTTGCACCAACAGCTTAACATAATCTGTTTTGAGTCAGTTGAGAAAGTTCAGTGAAGCTTTATTTTTATTTATTTTTATTTTATTGGTTTATTTGATAGGGACCATGCATATTAATGAACATTGTTGTATAAAAACACCATGTCAATAAGCCAGAATTAGTCAAACTAACTACTTTTCATCTGCAGTCCCTAGGCAGGTTACATAGGACTAACACAGAGAGCCAGCAGTAGGGTTGCAAGATATTGACAATCTGTGTTATTATGATATTGATATTAATTTTGATATTTTTAAACCTATGTAAAATTGCAAAAGTTACGGGAAAGCCCAAACCTAACAATATTCAAGGATTCATAACAACATTTGATTGATTTCTGAGGGAGGAAAAAGCTCCACAGGTTGACTTCATGTGTCTTTTCGCCGCTCACATCAAACTGTTATCAAACTAAAAAACATTTAATTTCATTTTTTTCCTACATTTTGACCTAAAATGATGTATAAAGTGTGAAGATTGTGGGTGAGAGAGCAGTTTGTTTAGATACATTTCAGAGGATCTTGCGGTGACCCCGTGCGTAATGCTGCATGATGGCCCTGCTGGCCTTGCAGAGGACTGGAATGGAAGAATCAGGAGAAAAAGAGACTTCAGGGACCATGACGATGACTGGCTCATATGCCGATTTAAATTCCCTAATGTAGCTGTAATAGTAATATAGCTGCGCTCTTGGATCAATGTACTGAATTGGGTCCAGTAGAGAGGGAGCACGCGCCGGAACCGTGCCATCCCGGTCCAAATAGGTCCTCGCCACTCTGGGTGAAACCGGCTATTTTCAGAGGGAAATGGCTGACGGTGTTTTTTAAATATATATTATATACTGTATAATCTTCAACTTCATCACTAAGGCTTGTTTGGATATAATACATAGTTCTGTTAAATCTTATTATATATACGTCTGGTATATCGAAGCTGTCCCCGAGTGCCGTAATGCCTGCTGTTTTGGAAGATTTTATTAATAAAGGTAGTCTATAATTCCGGTTTCCATAGCTGTCGCGACAACAGGCCGAAATTATAATTCAATTGGCAGCAATTCCGAACGTCTGAGAGTTTTCTTTTTGTTTGTTTGTTTTTCTCCGCCAGTCGTCATGATTCGGCATGATTCGGTGTAACGAAGAACAACTGCAAGGGTCATTAACATACTGATCAGCATTCACAAGGTGCTTTACATTGACTATTTATGGTTAAAAATGGGCGTGTACAGGGTGGGATAAGAGGCTGATCCACGTCCGCCTCTTGTAGTCGATCTGTGATTTATAAAGGGAACATTGCTTACAGGTGTCGCAACAACCGGCTTTATAAATCTGACTTTTTCGTGACGCCAATTTGGGCTTTTGGGCGACGCATTACACTTATAGTAAGGATCCTCGCACAGTTTTATAAATGAGACCCCCAGGATGTCCCTCTGAGATGGAGCAGAACAGCTTCTGTCTCTGTTGATCTGATTCAGGATCTGTTTTTAATGTCAACAGGAGAACAGTTCCAGCCACTGGAGGGCCTCACAGTCTTGGACCTGACAAGGTAACAGTGGGTCTAGTATAAAGTACTCTTGAAAGCAATACTTAAGTAAGAGTACAACTATGTTACTAGAAAATAACTTTTGTAGAAGTTAAAGTCTCCTTTTAGAATAGAATATAAAGAATAGTCTTTAAGTATCTGAGATTAACTAAGTATCAAAAGTCATTTTTGATATTAAATGTATTTAATTATTAGATGTAAGAGCAAGAAACCTTGATTTGGCCAAAGGGGTTAACATTATCTCCATCAGCGCTTTGTCCAGGGCGTCATCGTCTGTTACAGCAGTGGTTTCCATGACGATATCAGTTATTAAGCTGCCTCCTTGTCTTCTTTAGTTCTGGCCAGTGGTCTAGTCTAGTTTTTTGGCCTTCTTCCACTTTTTTGCGCTTTTAAACGATTTTTCTGATGTTTTTGGCGCTTTTTTTCTATTATGGCCAAGAAACTTTTGGGGGCTTTATGAAGCTCAAACTGTGAGAGAGAGCTATATGAGACATTCAATAATAAAGTCAAAAATATTAGACGTTTTCTCTTAAATAAAAGCAGTAAACTCTAAATGTCTGTCTCTTAGTGAAGGTGAGTTTGACACCGCTGCTCTGGAAAACATAAAACACTTTTTCATGAAATTGCATTAATGGTAAATACACAATGATTTGTCCAAACAACAAACTGATTTATTAATTTGATTACATTCATATCAGTTCTTTTTCATTCACTGAGAGCTTCTTCTGTCGGCATCCTTGAGCCAACTCTTCCCTATTAGCATGGGGTTAAAGTGTGTGTGTCTGTGTGTCTGTATGTCTGTGTGTGAGTGTGTGGTGTGTGTGTGAGTGTGTGTGTGTGTTTGAGTGTGTGTGTCTCTGTGTGAGTGTGTGAAGCTAATCTCGACAATTGCTGTGGACAGCATGACAATCACCTCACCTTTTAACGTTAGTTTACATTTCAACTGTTAATATAGAAGATGTTTCCACTGATTCTGATGTAGACAGAGCCCCCGACCCAGAGAGGCTAATGTCGGCCAATCAACTTGCCCGACATCCTTCTTTCATGGTCACGTGCCGTTCGCTAATGTGAAAGCGTGCAGAGCCTCAGTCAGTCTCTCCACTCTACCTCCCAGTAACATGGCCCATTTAGAGGTGCTGCTGCTGCTTCAAGCTCGGGATCATCAGGACTCAGCTGATCCTCCAACACATCCTCCTTCTGATCACTCTGACAGAGATCACTCCCATCTGATATGAGAAGACAACAGAAGAGATAAATAGAGCTGTGACTGTATGTAGTTTTCATACCGTGGTGAAGAAGCAACGTATCACAGTATGGTGGTTAACGGTATTAAAGGAGAACTCCGGGCAAGTTTTCCATTAATCTTGATTGCTATATGTATATGAGTACTGCCGATAGCAAAAAACAGACGAATGGTTGCTAGCAACACGGAGCTGCTGCAGCTAATGCCCGGAGCTCCCACTCAGCTAAAACGGCAGTTATGGGGGCATAAGATAAAGAGTGCCTTTGTGCCTCTTAACAGACACAAAATGCAATTAAAATGTCTGTGCAACATGAACAGGGCCCTTACATGACAACAAGATGCATTTAGCAACTTAGCCATTGTTTAAATTCACCTACCCTCTTACCCCCATAGCTGCTAGCTGCCGTCTGGGATGAGTGACGTGTTCAGCCAGGCTCCGGTAATAATCATCACGCAGCAGTTCCATGTGTATTTGTAGCATATATATCCATTTTGTGTGCTGTCGTTGGTGAATATGAGTCTCTGCATTGGCGCATTGTGTGGTAGTTTCCTTAGCCAGGCTAGCTACCGGCCCGGCGGCATCCTTCTACTTCCTCCCGCATTCCTCGCCTGCTGAGGCCGATAACAATCCTACAAGCGCCCGCTGGTCTGGTGGAGGTCTTCCAGAAGACCGTTCAAGCCTTCACGCGGAAATTTTGAAGTTTATTCCCCCATCACAAATCGGTAATTGAGCACTGTAGTGGTTATGACCATAGTGACTATGTAACTACATGGAAACGGACCAAATTATGTTTATGCCCTGTACAGTAAAATTGTGTTTTAGACTGCTAGCTGTTGTCTCGTGCTGAAGTCCCATGGGAATTCAGTTGTAGCAGGAAAAGGTAAACAGCAGTGTGCAGATCGCGACGTAGTGTGTGAAGAGTGAAGAAGCTTGGGGTAACGTAAACTATGGAGCTAGAGCTAGCCTTCAGTAACGCTATTATACTGTACAAGAAACAGGCATCATTTGGTCTGTTTCCATGTAGTTACATAGTCACTGATAGGACCACTACAGTGCTCAATTACCAATTTTATTTTTGGGGGAATAAACTTCAAAATTTCGCTACAACGCATGATTTTTAATTTCTAGACATAGATTTTTTGATAGGCGCTGCAAACCCTTGGTGTTCTCTCAATGAGCTTCATGAGGTAGTCACCTGAAATGGTTTTACCTTCACAGGTGTGCTTTGTCAGGGTTAATTGAATTTGGATTTTTTCCCTTATTAAAAAAAAGCAAAGGGTGGCTACTTTGAAGAATCTAAAATATAGGACATGTTTTCAGTTATTTCACACTTTTTTGTTAAGTACATAATTCCATATGTGTTCATTCATAGTTTTGATGCCTTCAGTGAGAATCTACAATGTAAATAGTCATGAAAATAAAAGGAAACGCGTGAATGAGAAGGTGTGTCCAAACTTTTGGCCTGTACTGTATGTATCCCCAGTGTTTCTCATACATCCATCCAGTATAAAGAGCAGCAGAGACTTCCAGTCCTGTTCAGACACCAAGTGGGAGCTGGTGTAGAGCAGCCTGCTTCCTTTCAGCTCTCATATTAACGTGTTGGAGTGAAGCTCACAGACCTGCAGAGACTTTGGCCATCAGATCTGTTGACTCTGCAGATTTCACTGAAGTACAGCAGTGGAAATAAACTGCTGAGAGTCCTGAACACATCATTACTGCAGAAACGAGAGATGTTCACTGCTCACTTTAATGATGATTTACTGATGTTGAGTTCAGAGAGAACAGTCTCTGATTGGCTGTCTGTTCTCTCTCTCATCTCAAAGCTTTACTGACAAGGTTGGAGGTTTACAGAAAATACTGGATCTTTGCTTTGATACTAACTGTGTTTAGTTTGATACTGCTAAAACCAGCACGGACTGAATCCAACCCTCTACTTACTTCCAGAGTCTCCAGTCTACAGTCTGGACTCTCCTTCAGATCACCAAAGCTGCTTCATATCTGACTCCTTCAGGTTGTTCAAGCTCAGGTCCATCTCTCTCAGATGGGAGGGTTGGACTTCAGAGATGAGACCAGAGGAGAACAGCTGATCTCTGACAAACCGCGGCTCCTCAATCTGAATAAAGAATAAATGAAGATAAAAAATATATTTCTAATCCAATCAGATGTGTTGATGTTTGTGTGTTGTTGCGTTTGTGTGTTTGTATAGCTCAACATAACTGTATCGTCATGTCAGCCAATAAAGGATCAACACTATATTCATTCTCTAAACAGCTGTGTGTTCAGAAAAATCAATATCATTGATCAGACAGTTGTGAAAACACTGAAATTAACAGAAACAATTAAATATTTATACTACAGCAAGTACATATTAGCTATTTAAAACCATATGTGACCATTTACCAACAATTATAAACATTGATTTATTTAACTAACTGGACATTTTTCTACACTTTCTTTAAAAACACAAGTCTCTTTAGACTGAGTAACCCACCCGATGGTGATAGCCAGACTAAAGTCTCTTGTGGCTGCAGACTCAATTTACTACAAGGGAACAAAAATATGAACAAAAAACATGTATAACTATGGACGTAAGAGTTATGTTTGTACATGAATTCAAATTCAATTGTTAAACATATTAGATCTATAATAGTTACAGAGAGTCAGTGAACTGACCCCAGATTCTCCAGTCTATAGTTTGGTATTTCCAGAAAACCACACAGCAGCTTGACTCCTGAATCTTTCAGCTCGTTGTTGTAGCCCAGGTCCAGCTCTCTCAAATGGGAGGGGTTGGACTTCAGAGCTGAGGCCAGAGCATCACAGCTGATCTCTGACAAACTGCAGAAATTCAATCTGAATAAAGAATAAATTATGTAAATTTAGAAGACAATGTTCTTGTTTGAAATCATTCAATGCTTACTAATCTTTTTAGAGCTGAAAAGGTTTAGAAAACAGAAACACCTGAACACAACAGGAATAGGATAAAAACTGTAAAATACAAAAAGTGAAAAAGAGTTCTAAATAATATTAATGACAACATGCTGCTACTTCAATAAAGACTTTGGAGAGAATTATTTAGTGTTATTCAGTTATATTAAGGTTTTAAATCTGTAGCTCAACATTACCCTGCTGCATTGACATGAATTAGACGTGTTTACTAAATGCAATACATTTACAATAATTACACACAGTAAGCTGTAATTTTGACAGGTTAATCAGGATCATATTATTTAAGTTTATTATAAATCAACATGTTTAATTGTCTTTGTGAATGAAGTGTAGCTTATCTTCACTACCATCCTAATGTTTCAGGTAGAGATGAGGCTTCTGAACACATCTGCTCTTTTTTTAGTTTACTTACTGTACAGCTCTAGAAAACACCACTATCCTCACATATATGTGTCTGGTGTCTCTCTCTCTGTGTGTGTGTGTATATATATATATATATATATATATACAGTATAGTGTGTGTGTGTATTTGTGTCTCTGTGTGTATATATGTGTCTCTGTGTATGTATATGTGTGTGTGTGTGTGTGTGTGTGTGTGTGTGTGTGTGTGTGTGTGTGTATATATATGTGTCTGTGTCTTTCTGTGTGTGTGTATATATTGTGTGTGTGTGTGTGTGTCTGTGTATATTTGTGTGTGTGTGTGGGGGGTTGTGTGAACAACAATTTCATTGCCAATGACTGCTTCACTGTAATTGTTGTGCATATGTGCCAATGAACATCTTTAACTTTTGATGTACAATATGTCTTGACATGTACAGAGATGATGAGCAGCCTGGGCTATCTACAACCCTGACAACAAGCAGACAGGCCTACACAGAGGGGGGTGGAAGGAAGAGTCAAACCAGGTCAAGATCTCCAGCCAATTCTGGACAGCCACACCACAGCTCTGAGCCCTGTAAAACAGAGAGTGATCCTGATACTGCCCCACAAACCAGTAGGTTCATGCCCTGCAGAACACCAGAAGCCCAGGTGAATATGTATTCAGTACACTCACCAATGGACCTGTTCCAGCTGTACTTTGCCATGGATACCATGCAAAACAAAGTTTCTAAGCAAAAAGAAAAGAAAACACCTATTGCCACACGCTGCTGTTTTGCTGTATATAGATTGATTTTATCTCAATTGTACCTTTTTCTATGTTGTATTTGCACTATTTGGGAACCCTCATACTCTGAGAATGCAAGGCATTTAATGTAGCTCTATATATAATTGTGTGCATAAACTGTTTTTTAAAGAGTGGAAAAGCTAAAAACAAAAAAAGCCTATGGCTACACAAGCTTTTTTGTAAATCATATTCTTTTGTATATACCTTGATTATATCTGAGTTTTACCTTTATATGTTGATATGTACAACTTGTGTTTACATTACAAACTTTAAAAAATGCTTGTTTGGGCATGTTTGTGTTTTTATATTAAAAAAATCATTTTTCAAATCGGATTTTGTGTTTTTTTGTGTTTTTGGGTCCAGTATGTTGAAACAGTACATTAAAGTGAGAAACTAATTATCATGTCATATAGGTGATCTTTTTGTCATGATCCGGCTGGGTCCTGGGGCCTTGATGCCACTCCTGTGGCCTTTTGTGTGTTTTGTTTTGTGCTTTGTTTTATTGTGGTAGTCTTGTTTGTCTGTTTTGCTCTGTTCCCCGTTTTATTTTGAAAGTCTGGTTTTCTGTCTTGTCTGGTTTTACTTCCTGTCTTTTGGTTTTCCCGCCCTTGTGATTGTCTGATTTGTTTCACCTGTTGTGCCTTCTGTTCCTTGTTGTCCTCGTTACCCTGTGTATTTAGTCTCTCTGTTTCCCTTGTCTTTTGTTGGATCGTCATTCCCTGTTTGTCTCTGTCAGTCCTGGTTATATTAGTCAAAATAAAGACTTTGTTCTGAACAGTCGCCGGAAGAGTCTTGCATTTGGGTCCACCTGCTGCAACCCTGACAGTTGCAACCCTGACACTTGTGCTAGCAAAGAAAGATACCAAACATTGGTATGTTAAACATTTGTTTATGTTGCAAAATAAAAAAAAAAAAAACTACTCAAAAGCGGCCAAAATAGCCCAAGACTTTGAAGGGCTAATCATAGAAACTAATCTAACAGTTCAAATCTGACTTTCCCTAAATCCATAGTCAAGTCCATTTTATTTATACAGCCCAATATCACAGATGACAGATTTAGCTCAAGAGGTTTTCCAACCTGTACAGCATCCGACTCCCTCTGTCCTTAGTAAAGGTCCCAAAAGACCTCATCATACCGGTCATCATTCATAAGGCCATGCTAACTAAGTTAAAGAGATATTTAACATCCTTAGTTGAGTTCAAAGTGACCAACATGATAGCAGATCATGGCAGCATATGAAATATATTATAGTTTTTCTGCATGAGAAATACAATGTGTGGCGGGAGTGCGTGACAAAAGACCAAAATGAGTGACTGTCATGCTCAATGCGTGACATTTGAGAGCCCTGTGGGTAGCTAAGCCACGCAAGATCAAGATGGTGGATGAAACACAACGAGATGTGAGGCTCTTTGTAGTTCTTTGCGCCAAGGGTGCAAAATGGCTACTCGAGGAGATGAACAAACAGGCTACTGAACCCCAAGATAGTAGGTAGTGAACCTAGGTTGCAGCACCTGCGGCTGGGGGAGGGAGCTGATCCTTCTGTGTGTGTGTGTGTTTGTGTGTGTTTATGTGTGTGTTAGGTTAGTGTGTAAAAGAGGAAAGAAAAGCACACTTTAGAGAAAGACACTTGGGATCTTGATTTGGGAGGAGATGATAAGAACCAATGGTCTGGTTGACTCAGGACTCTGACCTAACTGAGACCAGAGGAGAACAGCTGATCTCTGACAGACCACAGCCCTCACATCTGAAGAAAGAGGAAATGATGAAGATAAAAATCTATTTATAATCTAATCAGATGTGTTGATGTTTTAAATGCATAGCTCAACATTACTACGTCCTAATCAATGATCTTAACCCTAAAATGAGTATCGTTTTAAAATGAGTTGTTTGTTCTCTGTGCAGCTTTTACTACCGCTATCATGTTTTACTTTCTTTTTAAATACATTTTAAAAATGATATATTACATGAAACACAGGTACTTTTGTGACTTTAATTTTATCCCTCTGACTCTTAAAATGTAAAATGTGTAATTTAGGTTAGAATTAAAGAAAATTAACAAATTGAAATACATTAATGAGACTTTATATACTAAAAATAAAACTAAGTAAAGACAGAAACATGGACAGCACTTCTGCTGCTCTCATTTAAAACCACAGACTGAGGCTATCTTCATCACCACTGTCATCTTCATCACCACCCAGCTGACTGACTGAGAGCTCTCTTCATCCTCAGTCATCTTTAGAACTGATCAGATGTGCACTGAGCAAAAGAGAGAGGCAGCTTCTCTTCATCTGAAATGTAATCTATTACCTCCCCGTACTAACATGTCTGCAGTGCATCATTTAGGATCCTGTTTACTGTCAGAACACAAAGTGACATCACTTCCTGACAGGAAGCGTCAGACACATGTTGAGGTATCACCTGTTGTTGGTGACAGATCAGACTAAAGAGACTTCAAACATCTGCATTTGGAAACATGCTTCACTCTCTGTGCTCCTTTGACGTGTGTGTGTGTGTGTGTGTGTGTGTGTGTGTGTGTGTGTGTGTGTGTGTGTGTGTGTGTGTGTGTGTGTGAAATAGAGACCGGGACATCATCTTCAAAATGCATTATACTCTTTTTATGATTAATCTACTCTCAATCATGATGTCACTGTGTGTGAATAACTAACCTCATAAACTGTGTGATTTAAGGAAACTAAAAGGTGAGCTGTGTGCGTCTCACTCAGTGTCCACTCCAGTCTCCACGTTGTAACAGCCTTCACTTTACCCACAGTAGAAACCACAGAAGAAGACACTGGGTCTTAAGAAGCTTGGTGTTCTTCACACTTTACCAACAGGTTGGACAAAGTAGATTTAGTAACTTAATCAATAGTTCTTTTATTACACCCATCCTTAATGTGGCATATAACATTTATTATTTTAATGAGAATTTGTATTTTACATTTTTCATTTGTGCTGTTGAGCAACCAAACAATACTTTCTCCTCTATCATTTAAAAATCTATGAAAAAAATCTCTAACTGTAGTAAACATGTCCCTTGGCTTTTTTGATTACTTTCTTCATTCTTCATTTTCTCTACTTATTTAATTCCTTTTTGTAGACTATGTTTTATGTTTTTATATTCTTTATATATCGTTGAACTTTTTAAGGAACCCAACATGTTGAGGGTTTTCTGGGTTTCTTTTGCAAGACATTTTTAATTTACTGTTTGGTGCATTTATTTTTGTTAATCACAATATGACTTTTTCTTTGAATTGTGCTGCCATATTTCTTTTTTTTTTCACATGTAAAAACTATTTTAAATTTTGATTTAATGTTGCGGCATATTGAAGACTAAATCTTAAAGATTTCTGTCAAACACTGATCCAGTTTGAGTCCAGACTACATCGGAGACAAACTTTTTCAAAATGACAAACTGAAAACAAACAAAGAGTTGTTGTGATTTGTACTCAGACAAACACAGAAAACAAGTGAACTGATAGACATTTAAAACTTCTACTATGGATTTCATTTTGATAGATTTACACTGTAAAAAATAAATAGATGAACTGACCTCAGAGTCTCCAGTCTACAGTTTGGACTCTCAATACAGCACACAGACGCTTCACTCCTGAATCCTTCAGGTTGTGGTTGTAGCTCAGGTTCAGCTCTCTCAGATGGGAGGGGTTGGACATCAGAGCTGAGGCCAGAGGAGCACAGCTGATCTCTGACAATCCGCAGCTCCTCAATCTGAATGAAGAATAGATGTGTATGTTTTAAATGTGTAGCTCAACATTACTATGTTCTAATCAATGATCTTACCCCTAAAATTAGTATTGATTAAAATTAGGTGTTAGTTCTATGTGCAGTGCAGTTTTAATATTAATGCTATCATGTTTCTTTCCACATGTATTTAAAAAAGTTTACATCCTTTGACTCAGCGGTTAGCACTTCTGCCTCACAGCAAGAAGGTTCTGGGTTCAAACCCAGATGGTCCTAGATCTTTCTGTGTGGAGTTTTGCATGTTCTCCCCGTGCTTGCGTGGGTTTCTTCTAGGTGCTCCGGTTTCTTCCCACCATAAAGACATGCATGCAACTAGGACTACATTTGAAAATTAGCCGACTGGCTAACACTGGCACATTTACAGAAATATTGATTAATGTGCATTGTCCTAATCAAAATAAATAAATCTTAATCTTTTCCCTGCTGTTGTATTAAGTCGCTGTGAGCTGGCAGAACATAATGTAATTTCTGAGATTATTCCTTCACAGCACTGTGTACGCGGAAAATCTCAGAGCTGAATCGAGGCCGACACATCTGTTTTCATCAGTCTCACCCTGGGTCAGGTTACTTAAGTCTACTGCTAACTTACAACACTAATAACATTATATTCTGAATCTGCAGCGTTCTCTGTCAGGTAAATACAGCAGTACAATGTCTTCCTCTGATGTAGAAGTAGCCTACACTGTAAGTCAGCAGTAGGCTATACAGTTGCAGTGGCATTTTAGGTGGTTTGGGGTCCTTCTGTAAGTAATTTTGGGATACAATTTGTTTTCGAAGAATTCTACAAGCAGCAATACCACAGACAAAGTAATCACCCATTCCAAACAGGCACATTTTAAAATGGGCACTGTACTAGTCTAAGTAAAGATAGAAACATGGACCTTTAGTTAGTTCTATGTGCAGTGCAGTTGTTATATTAATGCTATTATGTTTTGCTTTCTTTCTAACTACATAAAAAGATTTATTACATTAAACAAATGTCTTTTGTGATTTTGTTTTCCCCCTTTTTGGGGGGTAAAATGTGTAATTAATGTTTGATTTTAATTTAAGAAAATTGACTAATTGAAATACATGAATAAGACTTTATATAATAAAAAACTAAGTAAAGACAGAAACATGAACAACACTTCTGCTGCTCTCATTTCAAACCACAGACTGAGGCTATCTTCATCACCACTGTCATCTTCATCAACACACAGCTGACTGACTGAGAGCTCTCTTCATCCTCAGTCATCTTTAGAACTGATCAGATGTGCACTGAGCAAAGAGAGATGCAGCTTCTCTTCATCTGAAATGTAATCTATTACCTCCCACTCCCTTGTCCACTACAGTCTCCATGTTGTAACAGACATCAATCACTTTACCGACAGTAGAAACAACAGAAGAAGACACTGGGTCTTAAGAAGCTTGGTGTTTTTCAGACTTTACCAAGAGGTTGTACAAAGTATATTATGTAACTTAATCAATCGTTTTTTTATTACACCCATCCTTAATGTGGCATATAAAATGTATTTATATGAATGAGAATTTGTATTTTTCTTATTTCTTGTTCTATTTTTCATTTGTGCTGTTGAGCAAACAAAACAGAACATACTCCTCTATGTAAAAAAAATATTTTACTGTAGTAAACATGTCCCTTGTTTTTCATTCGATTCCTTTTCCTTCTCTCTCTTCATTCTTTTGTCTGTCCTGTTTGAGTGGCTGTAATGTAATGGACTGTTCTTATATAGCGCTTTTCTAGTCTCAACAACTACTCAAAGCGCTTTTACATAGTACACGAACCATTCACCATTCACACACATTCATACACTGTGGCCGGAGGCTGCCGTACAAGGTGCCACCTGTTCATCAGATAAACATTCACACACATTTACACGCCGACATGGGACTGCAGGGCCAGGGATCGAACCACCAACCTTCCGATTGGCAGGCGACCTCTCTACCACTGAGCCCAAGTACAAAGTCGCGTCAAAGTACAAGTCGCATCAACAAAGTCTGTAGGAAACAAGGTAATGGCGAGTTGTCAAGATAACACTAATTACAATGAAAAGAGCATTTGCTGGTGGTGAGTGTAACTGTAGCTTATTAACATTTAAAGGGATAAATTGCCATTTCAACATCCCGGCTGCTAGTCGGTCTTTGAGACACAGCCGTTGTCAGTTTGTTTTTATCATTGCACGCTCTTACTGTTAGTTAGCGTACTTCACTACACACAGTGAAATGGCGTGTCCTGTTTTTATTTCACGCTTTTAGTATCTGCTTTGAGTGAGTGAATCTATGGGCTGAGATGTTATCTCAGACCTGCTTGTTCTGAAGACGAGTTGTCAGGCAAAGTGAAAGACGTGTCACGCGGAGGATAATGGAAGCCATGCGAGTAACACTGTTATAGCACTTGTTTTTTTAAATAGTTTAATGAGTTTAAAATTGCACATTGCAACTGTTATTTTGAAAAGCTGGTTATTCATTAATTATATATTATTATTTAAATTTAATATTTAGTCTATAAGTGTAGTGTGTACACTCCACCCTCCACCGACAAACTGAAAACAAACACAGAGTTGTTGTGATTTGTACTCAGACAACCAGAAAACAAGTGAACTGATAGAAATTTAAGACTTCTGTTATGGATTTATGGATTTTGATAGATTTACACTGTAAAAGAACAAAATAGATGAACCGACCTCAGAGTCTCCAGTCTACAGTTTGGACTCTCCAATACAGCACACAGCTGCTTTACTCCTGAATCCTTCAGGTTGTTGTTGTAGCTCAGGTTCAGCTCTCTCAGGTGGGAGGGGTTGGACTTCAGAGCTGAGGCCAGAGTAGCACAGCTGATCTCTGACAATCCGCAGCTCCTCAATCTGAATAAAGAATAGATGTGTTGATGTTTTCAATGTGTAGCTCAACATTACAATGTCCTAATCAATTATCTTACCCCTAAAATTAGTATTGTTTAAAATTAATTGTTAGTTCTATGTGCAGTGCAGTTTTGATATTAATGCTATCATGTTATGCTTTCTTTCTAAATACATATAAAAGAGATATATTACATGAAACAAAGGCACTTTTTGTGTCTTTAATGCCATCCCTCTGACACTGATGCTTAAAATGTAAACTGTGTAATTTAGGTTAGAATTATAAAAAATTGAGAAATTGAAATACATGAATAAAACTTTATTTAATAAAAAATAAACTGAGTAAAGACAGAACCATGGACAGCACTTCTGCTGCTCTCATTTCAAACCACAGACTGAGGCTATCTTCATCACCACTGTCATCTTCATCAACACGCAGCTGACTGACTGAGAGCTCTCTTCATCCTCAGTCATCTTTAGAACTGATCAGATGTGCACTGAGCAAAGAGAGATGCAGGTTCTCTTCATCTGAAATGTAATCTATTACCTCCCGTACTAACATGTCTGCAGTGTATCATTTAGGATCCTGTTTACTGTCAGAAGCCAAAGTGACATCATTTCCTGACACGAAGCATCAGACACATGTTGAGTTATCGCCTGTTGCTGGTGACAGATCAGACTTAAGAGACTTCAATCATCTGCATTTGGAAACATGCTTCACTCTCTGTGCTCCTTTGGCCGTGTGTGTGTGTGTGTGTGTGAAATAGAGAAAGAGGGACATCATCTTCAAAATGCATTATACTCTTTTATGATTAATCTACTCTCAATCATGATGTCACTCTGCATTTGGAAACAGGCTTCACTCTCTGTGCTCCTTTAACGTGTGTGTGTGTGTGTGTGTGTGTGTGTGTGTGTGTGTGCATGTGTGTGTCTCTAAGTGTGTGTGTGTCTCTAAGTGCATTTGTGTGTGTGTCTCTATGTTTGTGTGCGTGTTATGGGTTATCGGGCAGAATTTTTCTGTCCAAGCCCGGTGCGCGTCTGACAAGACGCGAACCCGGCCCAAGCCGACAAGCATCAAGAGATTAATGTCCGAGCCCGGCCCGGCCCAACACCGTTAAAATCTCATATGTTTTTGTGTGAAAAGCTTTTAAGCAACTGTAAGGCACTCAGAAATGTCAACAGATGACGCATCAGTACAGTGAGTGAGCACACAGGGCAACAAGCGCATGTTAACACAGACGCACACAAGAGGCCCAATCATATAATTGAAATTAAATTAACATATGCCTAAACAACTATGTGGAAATACTTCCACACAGTAGACTTTTCCTTCATTTTCGGTTGGTTTTAAAATCTCTTGAGGACAACTTCTTTTTAACATCTTCCATCGTTGCGCTCTGAGCGATAAATGCGCCGCTTCGTGCAGTCTGTCTGATATGCACTCTGTCTGATATGACCGTGTTTCTGCACACAGGAAGACGGATGTTTAGGTTCATATTTTAAATTGATTTTAATCACAAAACAAACATTTGCATCAAGTGAAACAGGCCCATTACGTAATAAGCTGTTTAAAATTTTAAATGTCCAATGCCTTAGGCTACCGCTGATGTGACCGTCGCGCGCGACCGAATCCGTCCATCATTTCTAAATATCCGTCTGAACCCGGCCCCGCCGCCGTCGGGTACCGTTAGACCTGCCGGGCCTGGGTCGGTGTATCCCAGCCTTAGTGAGTGTGTGTTTGTGTGTGTGTCTCTCTCTATGCGTGTGTGTTTCTTTATGTGTGTGTGTGTGTGTGTGTGTGTCTATATGAATGTGTGTGTGCGTGTCTCTATGTGTGTGTGTGTGTTCTCTCTCTATGCGTGTGTGTGTGTCTCTATGTGTGTGTGTGTGTGTGTGTGTGTGTGTGTGTGTGTTTGTGTGTGTGTGTGTCTATAGGTATGTGTGTGTGTCTCTCTATGTTGTAACAAGAATAAAATAGATGAACTGACCTCAGAGTCTCCAGTCTACAGTTTGGACTCTCCAATCCAGCACACAGCAGCTTCACTGCTGAATCCTTCAGGTTGTAGTTGTAGCTCAGGTTCAGCACTCTCAGATGGGAGGGGTTGGACTTCAGAGCTGAGGCCAGAGCAGCACAGCTGATCTCTGACAAACTGCAGTCCTTCAATCTTAATGAAGATCAGATGAAGTAGATAAAAATCCATTCATAATCCAATTAGTGTGTTGACATTTTAAATTCAATTCAATTTTATTTATAGTATCAAATCCTAACAACAGTTATCTCAAGACACTTTACAGATAGAGTAGGTCTAGACCACACTATAATTTACAAAGACACAATAACTCCAGTAATTCCCCAAAGCGCAGCATTTAGTGTGACAGTGGCGAGGGAAAAACTCCTTTTAGGAAGAAAGCTGGGACAGACCCAGGCTCTTGTTGGTAGGGGTGACTGACGGTGCCGGTTGGGGATGTGATGAACAATAGCAATAATAGTCGCAATAAAAATAATGGAACTATGACTAGAACTAGTAGTTGTAGTAAAATGAGTAGAGACACTTTGTCATTTTGTTGTTATGGATCATCATAATATCAGCCCTCTTATTCTGTCACATTTCTTCTTCCTCTGGCCCTTTTATTGCCATTCTCTACCTGTTCACCAGATTCATCTGAATTTATTATGATTTTCTGGGTTTTGATTTGCAAATCTTCTCTATGTATCCTGTGCTGCATTACAACTCTCTGCCTGTATATATATATATATATATATATATATATATATATATATATATATATATATATATATATATATATATATATATATAATAGCAAAAATGGAAGTCGAGGCAGACATCAATGTTGAGGGGAAAAGATCCAAATTGTGTCACATTTTAAATATTTGGGAATAATTGTGAACTCACAGCTGTCATTTAGAAAACATGTGAAACAGGTGTGTAAAACTGTCAAATTTAATTTTAGGAACTTGAAAAAACAACACTTGCTCCAGTGCAAACTCTTTATAAACAAACACTCAAGGCATTGGACAAAGCCATCAATTTATCATCATTGTAACACAATCCAAAGACGTAATCTCATGACCTTTGACAGTTTTGTGTTTCTTGCTGATGTTAGTCTAGTCTATAAAGTAATCAATGATCTGGCCGCTCCACCATTAAATGAGTTTGTGTCACTGTGTTCAGGCACTGGGAGGAGAACTAGGACGACCAACAGAGGTGACTGTGCAGTACAGAACAGATCTACTGAGTCGGGCTGATCAGTCTTCTCTGTTAGAGACACAAAGTATTATAACTCAGTACCAAGAGAGATCAGAGAATGGAACAACTTTGCTGGTTTTAAATTAAAGTTGAAATCATGGTTGAAATCAACCCAATCATGCTCCCATCAATCGTAAACCCAAACAGCCAATCTTTTTGTAGTGGTGTCCAAATGTTGTGATTTTATTGTTGGTTCTATTGTTGTGGTGTTTTAATGTTGTTAAATTGTATTGTTACTTGTTAGGGACCAAGAAGCTGGTTAAACAGTGATTTGGCTCAGATTGAGTTGACTGCAGAGACACAGGGGAGGCAAAACAAAGGATCTTGGCCTACATGTGAATCCTACAAGCCGCCCGCACAAAATGGAGAATGTGCATTCAACACGAGGGATGGCAAGGCAGACTGGTGGTGAGACAAACAACTGCTTCACACCTGTGACCAGGTTGCAGTTTTCCCATTGGTCATCGGGTCTTTGAATGCACCACCCCGCCACTAGGAGGCGGAGGAAGGATAAAAGCTGTCCGTGTTTGTGTCTTCTTGGCTTTCACAGTAAACCCCGGTTGCTGAGAGGAAGCACTAGTCCGGACAAGCTAGCCAGCATGACCTCGCTGGTCGAGTTTTGAGCTGGGACAATTTTATATCGGCCTGATATACAAAGGGGATCCGAGGAAATACTGGCCCAGTATTCCCTCATCTGCAGCGGGTTTAATCAGCCTGGATTCAAGAAAAGGACTGCGTTCTGTTTCTTGTTTGGTCGAACCTGGATAACGTTCGTCTACTGCTCCAGACGAAACGGATCATTAAACTCTGGCAAGAGTTTTAACTGACACAGATGCACACAGTAAGGCTGTTACACAGTTCTGGGCAGTTATTAGAACTAATGCGTTTTGTTTTGTTATTGAGCAAAGGGGTTCGCTACCGCGTGTGCCATTAATGTGATCTGATTGTAATCATGTATTGGCCATATCTGGTTACTAATCTGTTTCTGTGAATGTAAAAATTGATCAGTTATACCGTTGATTTTTGTTGTGTTAAGTAGCTTGGTAAACCGTAATCGTTACCTGCTAAACCACTCCTTTCCGCGGAGTAAGTTACTGTCCGCGAGATAATCGCGATGAATCAGCTGTTAGCCACTGAGCTGGCCGTTATCAATATCTAAGATCAGAGTGTTTCTTTTCTTTTCCTCTTTATTCTGTTCCTTTTACTAACACACACGACACAGGCTAGCCGCCGTAGCTCCGACGCTGTAGTTTAGCCACGAGGAATCGGCTCACGTTAAGTACAGGGCTAACACAGGAACTAGCTACCATACCGGCTAAGCGTGGCGTTGCCTAGCAACCCCCGGCTTCTTCAGCCCCTTCTCCGTGCACCCAGCACCACTACCGCCCTCTTGAGGCTAAATAGTTTGTGCAGCTCACAGGAGTAGCCATTTTGGGGTTGTTTTGGGTTAGAACTACACCGACACCGCCCCCTCCTTTTTCACTCAGTCTCTCTCTCTCTCACACACACACACACACACACACACACACACACACACACACACACACACACACACACACACACACACACACACACACACACACACAGACGTGTCCATGTTGCTTTGTTTTTGCTTTGTTTTTGGTTGTGATATTGTAAAAGGTATATGAGTTTATTATTGAAGGATTATTGTTTAGCTACTGATAATTGTTATGGTAATAAATCTTATTATACTTAATTAGCAGTTGCTTGTGATTATTTGTGTACTTTTGTAATAATTGCTGGTCGATCAGGTCCGTTGCTTGGATTCAGCCCTTCCTTTATTTCCTTTTTAAAGGATTACCACAGAAATGAGACTGTTCCACAGTTTGATTATTGGTTCCGGCTGGTACATTGGTGTTCCCCGTTTTGATTGTTTGTCGATTTGATAAAGTTATTAATAACCATATTCATAACTTTATTAATATTGATAAAACATCTTTGATAAATTTGCCAATGATCAAATCTGTACCCTCACGAGAATCCTACATACTGTTGTCTTCATGTTATGGTTCTTGTTGTCAAAGTAGTGTTTTTTCTGTGATGTTTGTTGTTGTAGTGGGTGAGTTTTTAATACTGTGAAATCTGATTGTTGTCTTTTACTACTGTGTTATATTTCCCTTTTGACAGAGATGTTATTCTCTGTTTCCTGCCCAGGGACTAGAGATGGTAAGCTTAGTAGCTAATTCTGGTACTGCTAAGGAGCCGTGGTTGTCTCTGTCAAATAAATAAATAAATAAACTTTTACTGATGTTCAAGAAAATCACCAATATCACCAAAACTAGTGGGAGAAAAAATATAAAAATCCTTTGTTTTGGGGTGGGATTAAGAACAGTCTCATGCATGATTTATAATCTAAATGTGTGTGAAGTGTGTATCTTTACTCTATTGCTGATGGCTTCAGCTTTACATTGATTTATTGTGTTGATAATCACATCTGGACTTACCGGAAGCCTTTCTGCAGTTCCTCACAGCTGGAATCAGTCTCAGTTTTCCCTCATCTGATGTGTTGTACTGACTCAGGTCCAACTCGTCCAGAACCTCCTCCTGATATCTGCAGCATGTAGGACAGAGCTGAGCACTGGATCACAGAGAGTTTTGCCTGTGATCTCTTCTCTGACTTCAGGAACTCTTGGATCTCCTGATGGACTGAGTGGTCGTTCATCTCCGTCAGACAGTGGAAGATGTTGATGCTTCTGTCAGGAGAGATCCCATCACTGTTCATCTCCTTCAGGTTGTTGATGGCTCTCTGGATGATTTGTGGACTGTTGTCTGTCTGACCCAGCAGGCCTCCTAAGAGTCTCTGGTTGGACTCCAGAGAGAGGCCATGAAGGAAGCGGACAAACAGGTCCAGGTGGCCATTTTTACTCCTCAGGGATTTCTCCATGGCTCTCTTCAGGAAGACATCCAGAGATGGGTAATGGTCATTGTCACTTTCATCATGGCTATCTTTCTCTCCAAAATACTCAAAAATCTTCTTGAGAAAAGACTTTGGGACGGGTTTTTTTGAGACGTTTGAGTCTCTATGCTTGAAGTCTCCTCCCAGGAAGTCCTCCAGTACCTGTGTGTTCCTGTTGGTGTAACAGTGGAACAGGTAGACTGCAGCCAGAAACTCCTGAACGCTCAGATGAACGAAGCAGTAGACTGTTTTCTGGAAGATCACACTCTCTCTTTTGAAGATCTCTGAACAAACTCCTGAGTACAGCGAGGCCTCTGTGACATCCAGACCACAGCGCTCCAGGTCTTCTTGGTAGAACATGATGTTTCCTTTCTCCAGCTGTTCAAACGCCAGCCTCCCCAGCTTCAGAAGAACTTCCCTGTCAGCCTCCGTGCGCTCCTGTGGACTCGTCTCATGTCCCTCAGCAACTTGAGGCTTCTTCCTCTTTGTCTGAACCAGCAGGAAGTGTGAGTACATGTCAGTCAGGGTCTTGGGCAGCTCTCCTCTCTGGTCTGTAGTCAACATGTGGTCCAGAACTGTAGCAGTGATCCAGCAGAAGACTGGGATCAGACACATGATGTGGAGGCTCCTCCAGAATGTTTCGATGTGGGGAGATGATTCTGCTGGACAGCTCTTCATCACTGACTCTCTTCCTGAAGTACTCCTCCTTCTGGTCGTCAGTGAAGCCTTGTACTTCTGTTACCCTGTCAACACACGCAGGAGGGATCTGATTGGCTGCTGCAGGTCGGGAAGTTATCCAGACGAGAGTCGGGGAAGCAGCTTCCCCTGGATGAGGTTTGTCAACAGCACGTTGACTGATGACTTCTGTGTGACATCAGAAACAGCCTCATTGTTGTTGAAATCCAGGTAAAAGTCTGCTTTCATCCAGGCCGTCAAAGATGAAGAGAACTTTAGAGCCAGCGAGCTGCTCTGCTGTGACCTCCTGTAATGTTGGATGGAAAACGAGCAGCTCCAGAAGACTGTACTGCTCATCTTTGATCAAGTTCAGCTCCCTGAAGGAAAGAGGAATCACCAGATCCACATCTTGGTTTTCCAAACCCCTCGGCCCAGTCCAGACAGAACTTCTGCACTGAGAAGGTTTTTTCCCCAGCGACGCCGATCATCATAACGACTCTGATGTGTTTCTGTTGGTCAGGTAAGGCTTTAAAGATGTCTCTGCACTGTTCGGTTGGGAGTCATGGAGGGTCTCCATCTTGGAAGCTGTCTCGAGCTGCCTCACCTCATGTTGGGTATTAACTTCTTCACTCAGTTCATCTGTGATGTAGAGCGCAGTGAAGATCCTGTTGAGGAGGGTTCCACTTCCTGTTTTGATCAACGTTCCTTCAGTCACACATGTCCCCTTCACTCTGATCTTATGTTTATGTTTAACAAGCGTACACTGCAAGGAAATACAAAAGTCTATTATTAATAGTGTTATTTTCAGTTTCCAAACAACAATTATAACAATATAAAACAAGAAGAATCCTGTTTTGAGACATGAAGACATCAGCAGACAGATGGACAGTCTTACTTGTTCTGGATCTTTCTCCACACTGGGGACAGCAGGAGTCCCCTGATGAAGCAGACTGGTCCCAGTATGAGGTGATGCACTGTCTGCAGAACCAGAGTCCACAGCTGGTAGAGACTGGATCCTTCAGGACGTCCTGACACAAAGCACAGCAGGACGGCTGTTCCTCCTCAAAAGTTTCACTCCTCTCCGTCTTTCTGTAAAAACATTTCTTTATGAAATCATTTGTTGATTGAAAAAAAAAAACTGTCTCAAAGCTCAGATGTTTTAAAAGTGCCGTTACTGTTCTGTTTCAATTCAGCCTGTAATGAAAATGTTCCTTTTATCTAAACTCTCCTGCTTTCATAAACATTAATAACTGCTTTTCCTCTCCGACTGCTTAATTAAATATTTAGTGATCTGTCTGTATTTCTCTTTTTAAAACAAAATCAACACTTCCTGCAGCTCCTTCACAGTAACAATCCTCCCTTAAAGAGAGCTAATTATGTCCTTTTCTGTTTGCCAGTTACTTTGAGCAGCTTAGCTTAGCTTGCGTTAGGTTTGAACTGAGGTTAGCAGTAGTCTGAATATTGAGGTCCACCAGCAGTCTCAGACACACAGCATGGACCAGAGGAGTCTCAGGTTCAAGTCCAGACTGTTTACTTCTCATTAAGTCGTTCTGTTTTATGTATCTTTAATATACAAGCACAAAATCAACAGAAACATTAGCAGAGTAAAATTAAAATGAGTCGGTATCAGTTCTCTTACTTTGTGTCTGAAGGTCCGGGTTCATTACTGACGCGTTATCAGGTTCTGGCATCGACCGGTCACTCTTCAGAGACTGACAGCCAGACACTACAGGCTCTGCTCTCCGTCTGTTGTTCTGAACTCTGCAAACACCAAGAGGTTTTATTTTTATTGGTTGAACCCTTAAAGGAGAATTCCGGTCAATTTTAACACGTAGCTCTGTTGTTTATGAATTTGGAGTGCTGTCAGTAGTGAGAAAAATGAAACAATCGGTGCGCCTACACGCGTGTTATCCTCCTGCTAGTGTTAGCACCCAACAGGCTTAAATAGGGCAGGTTTTAAACATGTTTTTACTCTCTAAACATGCTTGAAATGTCATTAAAAGTGCATACCCATGTGCAGTGATTCCATCCGAGGGAACACAGCAAATCTGACTGCAGTAGATGTGACAGAAAGGCTAAAAATATTCCGGTCAAGTCCACACTAGTCGATTGTCAAACTCATACAATCCAATATTCCATTCAAATTTGCTGTGTTCCCTCGGAAGGAATTACACACCCATGGGTAAGCACTTGCATTGAAATTTCTAGCATGTTTAGAGGCTAAAACCATGTTTAAAACTTGCCCTATTTAAGCCTGTTGGGTGCTAACGCTACCAGGGGAGACTTCGGTGTAGGCAGCAGCGATTGTTTTTGTTTCTCCCGCTAGGCCGCACGATAAATCATTATAAAATCACCTTTTCGATTCACCCTGTTCACGATTACATTTTTAAATGACTTTGATTTAAAAGAAAAATGTAAAGTTTTTGGGGCCTTTTCGGCCTTTTATTTTGGTAGGACATCTCTCACACAAGTTCAGGTCTTCACCCTCAGCCAATGACAAAGCGCCTTTTAGTCACGTGTTTCACTCGTCGGCGGTAGCGGAAGTTCGGAAATAAACCAAATGGATACTGTTGAAAACCCAGGTACTAGTGACGAGAATCAGCCACCCCTCAGTCTCAAACTGAACTTGTTCCGAAAAGGCTCGCGATTCGTTGGTGTGGAAGTATTTTGTATTCAAGCAAGACGATGAGGGTCAGTCTGATGTGATTTGCAAGGCATGTTTTGCCCTCGTTGTAGCACCGCAAAGTAACGCGCCAAGACTTTACCAGCACCTCAAACGTCACCACAAACTGCAATACAATGAAGCCGTAAAAGGCAAGAGGTCCGAAATACATTTCAATTAGCCTATTTACAGCCATGTTCAGGGCCATATTCAGCGCAGTGCGTTAAACTTCTATTTTTGGTAAACTACTTGAATGGCCAGTTGAATGTTAATTATATAAAAGGTAAGCAGTTAAGGTGTGTGCTAAGAAATAATTATGTTTTTGATACTGTACTTAATTAGCAATTTACAAACTTAATTTCTCTAGAAACTGAAGCTGTAGCTGCAGCATGTTGATTGACATGTTTTAATTGTGTAAAGACATGTTCAAGGAGTACAGATAGAGGCCGGTATCAGGGCAATATTTAGTTCAATATGTTAGGTCACTATTTTTGGTAGCCTACTGTACTTAAATGGCCAGTATTTACTTTATTTTCATTATTCATTGAAGCCTCTATGTTTACAGGCGTGTGGTGATGCACAATGTGCTCTAGGTGCTAAAATCTATGTTTGGTACTGCCAATTTGTTTTGTTTTTGTTTTGTCATGGTATATGTGTGCAATAAACATTACACATTGTGAGAAAAAATCGTGGCAGAGAATCGTGATATCAATTCTAAGCTAAAAGTCGTGATTCATATTTTCCCTGAATCACGCAGGCCTACTGAGAGCACTCCAAATTTACAAACAACAGAGTTATGTGTTGAAATTGACCGGAATTCTCCTTTCAATTCTCTTCTTGTAAAGCCAATTCTGAACCTATTAACACACAAACTACTGCTACTGTCAATAATTAAGATTCAAAATGTATAATAGTACTTTTAGATTGGCTACTCCGTATATGATCGTAAGCCGGTATGAACAGACTGATTGGATAACATGGACGCCAAATGTAAATAGCTCTGCTTCATGGAGCTTTCTCCTCCAGTGTGTTTTCACTGAAAACTTCTTTAGCAAGTTTTGTCTCTATGCTTTTTAAGAATAATAATTATCTGCTCTAGCTTTTTCCACACATAAAAGCACGGATATGATAATAATAATAGCCCAAAATGTTGTAAAATTGCTACCCCTACCCTCACCCACCACACCCTCATGCAACTAAGTCTTCCACAAACCGAGGGACAACACCCGATTTCTCCTCTCTGTCATGACAAGTTTGGTTACATTTTTGTTGGCAAATTAACTTTAATAAAAACTTTATTTAAAACACACAAATCACAGAAAGATTAGCAGAGGAAACTGAAAATTAGTCATATCAATGAGTTGGTATCAGTTCTTTTGCACGTACTTTGTGTCTGAGGGTCCAGGTTCTTTACTGAAGAATAGAGGTTCATGTTTGGACCAGTCACTCTTCATAGACTGACAGCCAGATACTACAGACTCTGCTCCATCCTCCTCTTCCTCCAAATCACTCATCTTCAGAGAGGTCAGTCTAGAGAGGTAAAACCGGAAACTGACTGTGAACTCACAACACATATACAGTATAGGCCAAAAGTTTGGAAACACCTTCAGCACGGTGGCTCAGTGGTTAGCACTTCTGCCTCACAGCAAGAAAGTTCTGGGTTCGAACCCAGGTTGTCCCGGGCCTTTCTGTGTGGAGTTTGCACGTTCTCCCGTGCTTGCGTGGGTTTCCCTCGCGGCTCGGTTTCTTCCCACCATAAAAACATGCATGCAACTAGGACTGCAGTTAAAAATTCGCTGACTGACGCTAACACTGCATTTTACAGAAATGTTGATTAATGTGCATTGTCCTACTATAAATAAATAAATCTTCTTCTTCTTCTTCTTCTCATTCAATGTGTTTCTTTATTTTCATGACTATTTACATTGTATATTCTCACTGAAGGCATCAAAACTATGAATTAACACATATGGAATTATGTACTTAACAAAAAGTGTGAAATAACTGAAAACATGTCTTATATTTTAGATTCTTCAAAGTAGCCACCCTTTGCTTTTTTGATAACTCTGCAAACCCTTGGTGTTCTCTCAATGAGCTTCATGAGGTAGTCACCTGAAATGGTTTTACCTTCACAGGTGTGCTTTGTCAGGGTTCATTAGTGGAATTGTTTTCCCTTTGTAATAAAAAGCAAAGGGTGGCTTCTTTGGAGAATCTAGAATATAAGACATGTTTTCAGTTATTTCACACTTATTAATAATGTAACATATATATTCAATATGTATAAAGAGTCATGAAAATAAAAAGGAAACGCATTGACTGAGGGTGAGTCCAAACTTTGACCTGTACTGTACAAGCACAAAATCAACAGAAACATTAGCAGAGTAAAATTAAAATGAGTCGGTATCAGTTCTCTTACTTTGTGTCTGAAGGTCCGGGTTCATTACTGACGTTATCAGGTTCTGGCATCGACCGGTCACTCTTCAGAGACTGACAGCCAGACACTACAGGCTCTGCTCTCCGTCTGTTGTTCTGAACTCTGCAAACACCAAGAGGTTTTATTCATATTGCTTCAATCCTGGTAGCACTTTATAATAACCATAATTCATAATTTATTTAGCATTAGTTAACTATTAGTTAATGGTTTGTTCATTATTACTTATTAATTGTTCATACATAATTCATCATCAGTAAAGCATTTGTTCACATAGTTATAAATGGTTTGTTCATAGTAAATAAGCCTATCTTGAAAAATATGTTTGTTAGTACATGATTTATACTTTACAAATAATGAAACAACCATTTGTAAATGAAATAAGTTTCCGATTATAAACCATTTGCTAACTATTGCTAAATGCTTTGTTCATCATGTAAAGCATTGCTCCTATGTTAATTCTCATGAATAAAGCATTTGTATACACACTCATAAATGGTTTGTTCATAGTAAATAAGGCTCGAAAATTATGTTCATGAATAGACGTTTGACACTTTCTAAGTATTGCAAAACCATTGGTAAATTAAAAAATTTTCCCTTTATGAACTATCTACAAACTATTAGTAATTTTTTGTTTATCATTTTGTAAAGCATAGTTCCTACATTCATTCTAATCAGTAAAGCATTTGTAAATACAGTTAGTAAATGGTTGGTCCATAGTAAGTCAGGCCATGTAAAATGTTTATCAGTATATATTTTTTAAATTCCTACATGATGCATTAACCATTTGTAAATTAAGTAATTTTACCATTATCAACTAGATACTCAGGAACATAAAAGATTGTTTAAAACTAGGAAGTTAATGATTAACAGACTATCTACACCTATATTTGTTGATTTCTTAAATAAAATGTTACGATTTAGAAAAATGCCTAAACTAATAGCTGGGGTGTTAACACATCTGTTAAAAATACTTACCAATAATGTAATCCATGACTAATTCAGGAGTTACTGATGATTAGTTAAGTATACTGTGTGAGCCCATCTAAAGTGAGTACTTTCTATGCTTTACAAAGCATTTATGAAGGAGCTGCAAAGGCTAACAGAACCTGGACACACACATGTATTGCTCTATTTGGACATGCCTTCAGAAATATGCCTACGGATAGTTAGTGTGTTAATGCATCTTTAACAAGCACTTACCAACACATCAATCCATGATTAACTTCGAGTTACTAGTGATTAGATGACTACATGATGTGAGCCCATCTAAAGTGAGGACTTGCTATGCTTTACAAACCATTTATAAATGAGTTGCAAAGGCTAGCAGATACAACAGAAACACAAGTAAAAAGAGTATTTGTAACCCTTATTACGATGTAGTAAGAATGTACATTTATGAAATAGCTCGTAGTAGTGTTATGTAGTTGATATCAGTGTGAATTTGGACCAGAACCAGAAGAAAACTAGATTGTTAAGAGCCAGAGAATTGAACATCAATAAAGAGACTAAGAAACCAGGATAACGTTTGAGAAGTGTATTAATATACACATAAACATGGCATACACATAAACAGATAAAACACATATATGAAAAATAACAACTAAAATAATAAAGCCGCTCATAAAATAAACCCTTTTCAGTTCTATGAGCTCAATTGTTCTTTGATGACAAGAGTTCAGAGATGTTCAATGTTGGGGCCCATATAAGTTTGGTTTCTGTTTGTCCTATTTTATTTATGTATTTGTTTATTTAACAGGGACCATACAAGCAAACATAGTTACAATACAAAGCCCGTAACTGATGCGCAGCATATAGAGTTTATAGCTAGTGCTAATTCTCAACTCTTGTCCCTACCACCATGAAGAAGGAATCCAGGGCAATCCGTTATAAGTTCTGAGTCTTGATCCTGTAGCAGCGCCACCCAGCCCACTGAACTGGGAATCTGTAACCCCTGGAAGACTCTGGGATCTGAAGAATCAATGTGATCCAATATCCCTCTCTGGACCGGACCTCCCATGCATAGCGCTTCTCAAATCTCCACCTCCTCCACCTGTAGATATGGCCAAATCAGTTCTCTCAATTACTATTCAGTAATAAAATCAATTGCTTAGGCTGCAATTAAAATAAAATGAGGTGATATTTCAGTTAACCCATACTGAAATATCTAAATCTCTATTCAGTGTACAACCGTTCTTAAATGTCTTCTCTTAAGTATCAAAAGTATATAAATCCCTTTCAGGTATCAAAAGTACATTTATATTGATATGTAACCTTTATAAAAAAAATACATTTCTAAATTAAATTTTATGGAACCTACCTTAGTAACATTAACACTATTCTTAATATAATTGCATACATTGCATGTAAAAATCTCTCAAATTGTATTATTTTCCTATAACTTAAGCTACAGTGTTGTAATCTAGAGGCATTAAGACAGTGCGTGCTTATTTATCCCTCCCTGGACAGGTAACAGTAGAAAGAATGCACTAAATATTAGCCTCTTTGAGTTACTTCCCCATAAACTACAGTTAAACAATTAAACACACAACTTACTAACATTCATTCAACAAAATACCCACAGCTAGCAGTAGTGTTGAAAAGCAACATTACTTTCCATAACCAATAGATAGAATCCTTAGCTTTTCACAGGCAATACACAGTACTCCGCTAGCCTTTTGTGGCTAATTACCCTATTAGCATATGAATACAGCATCTTCGCTAACCCGTTAGCTTTGCACTATTAGCACCGTTCTCTTAATACATCCATGATTAGCACCGATTAGCATTGATGCTAGCGAACTCATGGCCTAGTGTTAAGGAATGACTCACCATTTTAATGGAATTCACTGCCTTTAACTCCGTGACGACAGTGGATTCAGACACAGATCTCTTTCGTTCTATTCACAACAAAGCATAGCCAGTATTAGATCGGATTTAATTCACTAAATGTCGTTCTTTTTCTCTTACCGAGTGAATAACAGCAGGCTTATATGACGTCCGATGCAGAGCCTAAGGGCCGTTACAGAGTCAACGCGATCGTACGCGATACGCATTGCTACGCCGGCCGCCATTCGCGTCGATGCGTAGCCAAATGTGTCAGTCCTAGTTTTTGATACGCGACGCACCGTCGCGCATATACTATGCGTTGTCGGTTGGGGGACACCGCACGTAATGTACATTACCCAAAAATATTGAATCAACTTAGCTGAGGAAATGCATCAAACATAGGACTACTGGAGTCACATGTTTCGGTATGTATCAATGTTGTGCGTGTGTGTGTGTGTGTGTGTGTGTGTGTGTGTGTGTGTGTTTGTGTGTGTCCTCTTCAAGAGGCTGAAGTAGCCTACAACAGGAGAGAGACCCAAATGTATTTATATCTTTTTAAAAGCTGCTAAACCATGTTTAAGCGACCTTTTATCAATGTATTGGCCAGTGCTACCCAATCGTAGCACACTGCTGGTGGGGAAACACGCCAGCATCTGATAAAAGAAGTCAGCCAGCCAGCTGCTCCCTGACTAGTGCTGCTCTCCGGGAGGGTCTGGCTCATGTCTGGCGCTCGCATAGCGCCGCTGCCTCTGCGCCGAACCGAACACGGCGTTGAGGCTCTGCCGACCGAACCCCGCGGAGCACTCTGCTACCCCTGTTGTGTGGGCGGTGTATTGCATTTCACGACGCCCGTGACGCTTCGCTTCCTTGCGGTCCGCTGTTTAAACTATGAAAGGGAGCGCGTATCGTCGTTGTTTTGTCCGTTGCTCGCGTTGACTTTGTAACGGCCCTAAAGGCACGTGAGGGGACATAAATTTAGAGATCTGACATAGCCTAGTTGATAGCTGATTGGTCAGCTATTAGTTTAGGCCTTTTTCTAAATCATAAAATGTTATTCAAGACATGAACAAATGTAAGTCTAGATAGTCTGTTAATCATTAACTTACTAGCTTTAAACAACCTGTTACGTTCCTGAGTAGGCTACCTAGTTGATAATAGTAAAATTACATAATTTACAAATGGTTACATAGGCGCAGGAAGTAGGCGTGTGAAGTGCGGCAGCACCCTTGTTGGTGGCAGCACCCCTTGTTGTCAAACCGCGACGCCCGTTCTACACAATGGGCATTAATCATTATGGTGATAATTATCCAATCAGAATAAAATAAAAGTTGTTTAATGTAATGATTGGGAGAAGGCCGCATGCACTGTGTAGATTGGCTAAAGATAAAGGTGGGTGGGCATAGAGCAGGTTGTTTACATCGCACTGATCCAAGATCAGCTTTCTAAGAACGAGTTGAGATTGAAAGAGTGGAATTAATTTGTAACTGATCCCCGGTCAGATTGGGTTGTATCAGCGAGTGAAAGTGTGGAAAAGGGAGAGAAAGATGCGGCTGCTATAAAAAATGTCCCGCGAATAAATAGCTTTTTAAAAAGAGCTGGGAATGACGAAGAGGAGGATGTCGAGGAGCTAGCTAATGTTAGCTTGGAAGAATCGCTGCCTTCTACCAGCTACACTCAGCCACAGCTAACGGTAGCTAACGTTAACTTTAGCCGAGTTGTTGTGGAAAAAGACAGAGATGAGGTCATCAGCATTACAGAACAAGGTAATGGCCCCTCAGGTACCATCATCTCTGAAGAGCCTGCACTACGGGGACCGATTACAGAGACCGTCCGGAGGAAGTTATACCCAGAGGGATATCAGCCTTTCAGAATCGGCGGCTAAATGTCCAGCATCTCGGAGGGGGACGAGGCTCGCGGCATAAAGACCCGCTCTCTCACTAACGAGGCACTGACCCGACACCTTCACAACGGTGAAACGGTACCACAGACAAGAAATTAGAACTTCTAAAGGTAAGAGCTATTATGCTATCTGTAAATTGAGTAGGTTAATATAATCTGTTGTGACCGTGTGACCAGATAATGTACATATTTAGTTTAGTTTATTGAAATGCCATGCATATCAGACGTATTGCATAATAATTTTTGTGATGCTGCTATAGGCCTGTGTGAGACTTAGTGGTCAAGTGCAGTATATGTTGGCTTTTGCAGTTTGTGAAGTAGCAGCTGACTAAGTGACTGTTATTTAACAACCTGCACTCAGCTGTGTTGTGTGATGGCATTGTTGTATCTTCAGTCAATCACGTTTCAGAATTACTATTGTGCTTTCTGCTTGGGTGATTTATAGTGAGTACTATATCGCCATAGTCTTGAGCCATACAACGTTGGTATGATTTAATTCATTGTAACACTGTCTTGTGATGTGTGAGTCAGATGGCAGTACTTGGTTTATTGAACTGGAAAGGCATACTTGAGCCTGCTCAGCTGGACTAGTCATTCATCTTTTTATTATTTTTATTCGATAGTGACAGTGGATAGACAGGAACGGGGAGAGAGAGAGGGAATGACACGCAGCAAAGGGCCGCAGGTCGGATTTAAACCGGGCCGCTGCAAAGGAATCTTTGACCAGTAGTGATTGGCATGTGATTTAGTGCCTATATAGTTGGCGTGCAGTACATAGCAGTATGTAGCCTACTTCATGGGGGTGGGGAGGCAGAGGGAGAGTTGTTCTCGCACCCCACCCCCGCCAGCACCCCGCACCCCTGCTGCTTATTAAAAAATATACTGATAAACATTTTACATGGGCTTACTTACAATGGACCAACCATTTACTAACTGTATTTACAAATGCTTTACTAATTAGAATGAATGTAGGTACTATGCTTTACAAATGATAAACAAAAAAATACTAATAATTTGTCCATAGTTTATAAAGGGAAAATTATTTAATTTACCAATGTTTTTTGCAATATTTAGAAAGTGTCAAACTTCTATTCATAAATATAATTTTCGAGAGCCTTATTTACTATGAACAAACCATTTATGAGTGTATATACAAATGCTTTATTCATGAGAATTAACATAGGAGCAATGCTTTACACATGATGAACAAAGCATTTAGCAATAGTTAGCAACTGGTTTATAATGGGAAAATTATTTCATTTACAAATGGTTGTTTCATTATTTGTAAAGTATAAATCATGTACTAACAAACATATTTTTCAAGATAGGCTTATTTACTATGACCAAACCATTTATAACTATGTGAACAAATGCTTTACTGATGATGAGTTATATAAGAACAATTAATTAATAATGATGAATAAACCATTACCTAATAGGCTTGTGTACTAAGAACAAACCATTTATAACTGTGTGAACAAATACTTTACTCATGATGAACAATGTATGAACGATTAATAAGTAATCATGAACAAACCATTAACCAATAGTTAACTAATGCTTAATAAATTATGAATTATGGATAGTTATAAAGTGCTACCAAAAGTTTATATTAATCCTTTAGATTAGATTAAAGTTTTTCTAGGTGACTGACAGCTGTCACGGATTCAAAGAGGAAGATAGAACAAATGATTTCTCCTCTCTCATAAAAAGTTTGTTGAACTTTAGTTAGCAAATAAAATGTATTATACAAGCATAATAAACATGAGAAACATGAGCACAGAAAATCTCGGCAGATGAAACTGAAAATGCATCATATAAATGAGTATCAGTTCTCTTACTGTGTCTGAGTGTACAGGTTCATTGCTGAATTCTTGCAGAAGAATCCTATCCAAACCCCTCATCTTCTGATCTGAAGTCAGTTTGAGAGGTAAAACAGCAACACTGACTGTGAGCTCACATTACAAGAATCAAGACAAGTTTCAACAAGACACACACACACAGACACACAGACACACACAAACACACAGAGACACACACACACATAGAGAGACACAGTTTACAGTTAAATAAAACCATCTAGAACTCCTACAGTTATCTTTAAATCTGTTTTCTCAGTCTACATCAGGTTTAATGTGTATTATTATATATGAATTATCAGCACTTTGTGTCCAGAGGAATCAAACTGTTGAGTTCATTCTAACATTTCTTTTCTCTCCAGTCCACAGGGAGAAAACAGACTCAGAGACTTTGACAGTAAAGTAATAAATGTTGGATTACCGCTCACCCTGCCTCAGCCTTCAGTTTCCCTCCTCCTGCTCTGCTTTGTTCTGGTCACACTTCTGTTAACTGTTGTGTGGTTTGTGTTGTATATTCTTCCATATTCCTGCTGCATACAAATTGAGCTTTGGGACAAAGAATAAACTGAACTGAACTAAAATGGAGTCTCAACTTCCTTTTCTCATGTACCTTGATCTGCTCCTCCCCTCTTCATTTTACAGGAAATCATCTGAGTTTATCTAAGAGGGTGTGTGTGTTTGTGTGTGTGTGTGTGTGTGTGTGTGTGTGTGTGTGTGTGTGTGTGTGTGTGTGTGTGTGTGTGTGTGTGTGTGTGTGTGTGTGTGTGTGTGTGTGTAGATTCTCACTGAAGGCATCAAAACTATGAATGATCACATATGGAATTATGTACTTAACAAAAAGTGTGAAATAACTGAAAACATGTCTTATATTTTAGATTCTTCAAAGTAGCCACCCTTTGCTTTTTTGATAACTCTGCAAACCCTTGGTGTTCTCTCAATGAGCTTCATGAGGTAGTCACCTGAAATGGTTTTACCTTCACAGGTGGGCTTTGTCAGGGTTCATTAGTGGAAGTTTCTCCCTTATTAATAAAAAAGCAAAGGGTGGCTACTTTTGAAGAAGTATATAAAATATAAGACATGTAGTCAGTGACTTGTTTATTGCTAAGGCCATCGCAAATTTAAGATTTAATAATAATGTAATAACTATAACAATAACAATAACTTATTTCACCAGTAAATTGCTGTTGAACCCCAGATGGGAAAAGGGTATTTTACAATTACTGTGAATGCACCACGAGGCAACCTGTTTTAAGTGAATGCTCCGTCTGTGTCGTTTAATTCCGACAACGGCAGCTGCAAGTGAACACACCGTCTATGTTGTTTGATTCCGACCATATAAACATACTGTATATCTATGAATTGGGCACAACGGGGGCACGCGCTCGCAGAGCAGACTGTTACATCCCGCTGTTGAAGTCCTCCACAGTGAAATACAGTCACACTTTACACTGTTTAAGGTTAGCTGTCAGCATTTTACCGCTGTTTAATCCAGCTGCTAGCTAAAGGTAGGCTAACGTTACATGCTGTCAGGTGGAGTGTAAAGTCAAGCAAACGAAATGAGGCAACCGAAACTTTCGTTCTTATTCGGTCTCGTTACTACCGTTTATGTCGGCACCGGTTCCCTATTGGCACCGAAGTTTCGTACCCAACCCTAATACAGAAGAGGTACAATCTGCAATATTGGGATTAGATGACAATAAAGTGTTGTGGGATCGATAAAATAACCGCTGAACATCTAAAATATGCAAGCAAGAAACTTGTTCCTTGTGTTTGCTATTTGTATGACAGGTTTCTTAGTTCATGGGACTCTGCCTGAATCTATATTACCTGTTTTATTGGTTCCCATCATTAAAGACAAAACTGGCAAAATAAATAGCATGGAAGATTATAGACCTATTGCCCTAGCTAGCATTGTATCCAAAGTGTTGGAGGGAATTCTACTTAACAGGTTGGAACAGTATATTCTTACGACTGACAACCAATTTGGTTTTTAAACGTCGTACGGTACAGACATGTGCATATTTGCCTTAAAGGAAATTTTAGGTCATTATAATAGCCAGAATTCCACAACTTTTATGTGTTTTATAGATGCCTCTAAGGCATTTGATTAAATTGCAACACAGAGGAATTCATAAAGTAATCATAAGAATTTTAGTCTTCTGGTATTCACACCAGTCTATGCAGGTGAAAATATGGGCGGTTCTGTCTCAGAACAATTTACTGTTGGTAATGGAGTTCGACAGGGTGGATATTTTGTCACCTTCGTATTTAATGTCTATATGGATGATTTGTCACAACAATTAAATAACTGCAATACAGGATGTATGATAGGCAATACTCTCAGTAATCACCTTATGTATGCAGATGATTTGGTAATCATTTGCCCATATTATGGTGGGGTGCAACAACTGTTGAAGGTTTGCTCTCAGTACGGTGCAGATTTTGATATCAAATATAATGCAAGTAAGAGCAATATCATGATTGTTAGAAGTAAAGAAGACAGGAAATTAGTATTCAATGATTTCTTTTTATTTGGTACGGCCCCTAAAGTGTGTGTGATGAGATTAAATACCCTGGCCATCATATTGTAAATGATTTATTGGATGATAAGGATATCAATAGACAGTGCCGCAAATATATGCTCAGGCTAATGTGCTTGCACGTAAATTTGGCATGTGTTCTGCTAAGGTCAAGGTAGCCTTATTCATAGCATTCTGTACACCACTTCACTTTATACTGCCCACTTATGGCGGTCTTACAGCAAAAAGAATATGCAGAAACTGAATGTAGCGTATAACGATGGCATGAGACTGCTTTTAAAAACAACCAAGATGGTGTAGTGCTAGTCAAATGGTTGTTAATGTTGGTGTGCCTACCTGCTCGGCATTAATAAGGAATCTTATTTTTGATACATGTGTAGAATGTCTGTCTCTGATAATAGAATTATACAAGCTTTTGCCCACAATGGTTTTAGCTCAGTCAGGTATACATCTAGACTGTGGAGACATTGGCACTCCCTGTTTGTATATTTCAAGTGAAAGTTATTGACTTTTTATTAATTTATTTGTATATGTATTGCTATGTTGTAATTATTGTTTTTAACTTGTACTATGGACCTTCCTTTTGTGTCCTGAATAAAGTCATTATTATATTATTATTATTATACTTGATAAGAACTTCAGAAACAAATTCAGAATATGAATCTGGTGCGCGGTAAACAACAACAAATGTAATTGGCTGTACCGTTTTCCACATTGGGTGTTGAAGATTAAGAACAAGGCTTTTGAACGAGTTATAATTTAGTTTAGGTTTAGGATTAATTAACAGGCTTGAGTCGAATGGCAGCAAGTCCCCTCCTCGGCCTGAGCCTCGGAATTTGAGTATTATTATGACTGGGAGGAGTGGCTTCATTTAGACTAACGTATTCTTCATGGCTCAGCCATGTTTCGGGAGAAAAAAATAAATCAATTTGGTTATCTGATATCAATTTGTTTACCAATATTGCTTTAGAAGAGAGAGATCTAATGTTTAATAGTCCACATTTGATTTTCCTATTCTGTTCTGTCAGTGCAGTGGTTGTTTTAATTCCAATTAGGTTGTTGAGTATAGCACCTCTTTTGTTTATGTTAATCAATCTCAGTCGGGGAACAGACACCGTGGTTATGGGATTTTGAGCGGATGGTTGTTCCAACGGAGCAAGCACGGAGGAGCACAGTCAATCATAGTTTTGAGTGTGCAAGGCGTTGTGCAAATTCTCACGGAGCACCTGGTTTCCGCGTGTATTGGGATGGATCCCATCCATGCTGTACAAAGCCCGGCCTTCTTCCCAAAACAGATTAAAATTGTCAATAAAAACCCAAGTTTTGAGTGCTGCATGTAACTGGAGCCAGGTGTTAAGGGAGAGTAGCCTGCTAAAAAGGCATGATCCGCGACCTAGAGATGGAAGTGGGCCCGAGATAAAAAACGACGGCCCCTGTGCTTTTTAAAGCATCAATGAGAGTGGTAAACTCTTTCTTTGTGCATTCGTATTCCTGATAGGACATGTCATTGTGTCCACAGTGGACCACGATGCGTTTAAAGAGGTCGGGAATGAGGGTGTCAGATCCACAACTTTAGCCAGGATGTCTGAAACTTTGGCTCCAGGAAAGCAGTGTGTGACAGCACTATGAAACATTAGATCTCTTGTGATGGAGTCACCAATAATTCCTGTGGTTGGGGAAAGAGAGTACGAGGGATGAGGGGGTGTGGATGGCCGGTGACGGGAGCGAACCAGTTAGTGTCGGTTACAGGTGGACAAGGAAAAGAAGAGGACGATTGCTTACTGTTCGGTTGGGGAGATTTTTTGAGGAACATTGTCGTTATGGCTGGTCCAGGCAGTGTAGGCCACCAGATCGTCTGGCTACCGTGTCCATCAGAAGCTGTAGCCGTGGGGTAGCGGTCCTCTTCTGTGATGGCAGCTGGTCAGTCGGCTTTGAAGCAACCACATCAGCCACTACTAGTTCAGACTCCGACAGGGCACTGAAACGGTTGAAGAGGCTGAGGGCAGGAGGCGATGGAGCCCTACTCGAGGCTCTCTTTTGGCCGTGAACCACCTCAGTCCAGGGTGGCTTGATGACTGGTGTCGAGCAAGAAGATAAGTGTTGGCTGGCGGTTGGGTCCCATAGCGCGGTATCCTGGAAGGCCGCCGAGAGCGATGAGATCCGGAGCAACTGGTTATGAGCCACGTCCAAGGAGGCGGTTAACAAAGCATCTTTGGTCTTTAAGTCCTCAGAAAGTCGACGAACATCTTCCTTGACGTCAGCAATTACTTTGTTTTGCGTTCTTTAAAAATGAGGAAATTTTGTGTGGGAGTGGTGACTCGCCAGGTGTAGAGGCAGCCATGGGGCTTAGCGTTGTTTTAGCCGGTTGGTCTAGTCTTGATAATTTAGCGTGAAGCTAAATGCTTACTACATGTACAAATGTATCTTTGTTTTTTTAAAAACACTATATTAATGTGATAGAAACTAGGCTATAGAGCCGATGGGTAGGAGAGTGAAGGCACCTGCTGGCTCCCTGTTTCCATTAATTGGTCTATAAGATGTCAGAAAATATGAGAAAATGTCCATCAGGTGAAATCTGTAAATGTCTTATTTTGTCTGAAACTTAAAAATATTTAGTTTGTGGGCTAATACTGTACCGTATTAGCCCAGTAGAGCATACTAATGAATTGTTTCTCCGTTTTAACACTTACTTATGAATTGTTCTCTTTTTCTTTTTCTTTCTTTCTGTTTCTTCTTGTTGTATATAGCAAATGTTACTGTTGTATATCTTCTGTCATTTTTTATTGTATTTTCAACCTGCCTAATGGACTACAGATGAAAATTAGCCCCTGTGATACAATCTGGCCCTTTTACCTGTAGTGCTGTACATGTTCATCAAATGTGCATTGTCTTGAAATAATAAATACATTTAAAAAAAAAAATATTTATGAACAGAGAAAAAGAGCAAATGTCCATATATCCATATTTGTTTCTGCTGCTCTTCTCCAGACTCTTATTGTGAAAGCGAGGCTGCTGCTCTTCTCCAGACTCTAATTATGAAAGCCGAGGCTGCTGCTCTTCTCCAGACTCTAATTGTGAAAGTGAGGCTGCTGCTCTTCTCCAGACTCTTATTGTGAAAGCGAAGTCTGCTGGTCTTCCAGGCTCCTATTGTGAAAGCGAGGCTGCTGCTCTTCTCCAGACTCTTATTGTGAACGCCGCTGCTGCTCTTCTCCAGACTCTTATTGTGAAAGCGAGGCTGCTGCTCTTCTCCAGACTCTTATTGTGAAAGCGAGGCTGCTGCTCTTCTCCAGACTCTTATTGTGAAAGCGAGTCTGCTGGTCTTCTCAGGCTCCTATTGTGAAAGCGGAGTCTGCTGGTCTTCCAGGCTCCTATTGTGAAAGCCGAGGCTGCTGCTCTTCTCCAGACTCTTATTGTGGCGCCGAGCTGCTGCTCTTCTCCAGACTCTAATTATGAAAGCGAGGCTGCTGCTCTTCTCCAGACTCTTATTGTGGCGCAGCTGCTGCTCTTCTCCAGACTCTAATTATGAAAGCGAGGCTGCTGCTCTCCAGACTCTTATTGGCAAGCAGCTGCTGCTCTTCTCCAGACTCTAATTATGAAAGCCAGGCTGCTGCTCTTCTCCAGACTCTAATTATGAAAGCCGAGGCTGCTGCTCTTCTCCAGACTCTAATTATGAAAGCGAGGCTGCTGCTCTTCTCCAGACTCTATTGAGAAAGTGAGTCTGCTGCTCTTCCAGACTCTTATTGTGAAAACCACCATGGGCTTAGCTGATAACGGTGGTACTGCACCTCATGGCCCAGAAAGACTTTTCACAGAGACTTTGCATGGCAAAAGAAACTTCTAAATTTCAGCGGATCATTTTTTTGGGGTACATGAACTTACCAATTCGAACACTTAAAGGGTCCTTGTTTAAAACTTCACGTTTTTAACATTCACTAGTAGCCGAATCCAGAGTTATTAAACTAGGTATGATGAATGCGCGCATTATGGACACCGAATATGTCCGCTCACATGACTGTTCTCCTGAGGTCCTGTAGCTGTAATAATGGATAGAGCTAATGGTTGTAATTCACCATGTGTTCTATTAATACAGCCCTGGTATTATCTTATGATACATCCGAGGGATGAATGGATGCTGTAAAGCCTTTAACGGGGATGTAACCTACGTCATTAGCATTTCCCAAACTGGCAGGGCTATCGGCTAGTAGCCAACATCAGGGGTAGCTAGCATGGCTATATTAAGAGAACGGTAACACTATAGCTATATGCCTACATAATGTTACTACAGATGTCACGGTCGGAAGTCTATTTTTATTTGTGCATGCTTTTATTGGATTTGCTGTGGTTTTATTTGCTGTGTTTTTATATTTTATAGTGTATGCTTTTATTCTGAAATGTGTGGTGTTTTTAATGTTGACTTCCGCCAGTGAACATTTTAGCAGGCCTAATTAGGCTAATGACTTTCACCTGGGAGTGAGAGGGTTTTGATTGGCCCTTGTATAAAAAGGGCAGAACCTTAGAGGAGCCAGAGAGAGGCACATGGGGAAAGGAGAGGCCATGGTGAACATGAGGGAGGCCTTGGGAACACACCAGTGAAGACGCTGAGCTATGACAGCATTTGGGTCAGGCGGTGAAACAGACAGGAGATCAGATGAAGACACACAGAAAAACAACCTTAGAGCGACCTGAAGCTACAGCGAAGAAACCTAAACACCGACGCTAGTGGCAAAAGTGGGAGAGTGGAAACCTCTCCCTCCCGCGTAAGTCCCTTTTAAGCCTGGTGTTAGGTGGTGGTAAACATTATGAAGTGGTAGCAGTTGCTGAGGATGTTACTGGCCGGAGTTTCCTGTTACAGGTTAAACCCGAGGAAGCGCCGCAAGGAAAAGAACTGGTTGCCAGCAGAACCCTGTGGACATTTTAAAGTCAAGACTCCCGCTCTGTTTGGACTGTTTTTAGTTAGATTTTTAGTTTTTTAGTTTTTAAATCCTTTTAAGTAATTTTATTTTATCCTTTTGTTAAAATAAATGTTACTCCTTTTATTTGTTTTTACTCATTGTTTTGAATACACCATTTTTACTGCTCTCTCCTGGTACAGAGGACCTGTTTTAATCTTTGACTTATTTTTTAATTGTTGTAGTTTTAAAGAGGTCCTAGGCCTCAGTAGCAAAACCTAGGTGGTGTGTTCGGCCCTTTTTTTTATATACTTTATTTTTTTTTTTATTTATATATTGGATTTTTTATTTGCCTACCTACCATGCCCCCACCTTTATGACACAGACATAGTGATGACATGGCCTTGGTTCTCTCTCAATATACATCCGAGGGCTGTATGCTGTAAAGCTTGTAACTTGGATTATCTCTGTTCACCAAACTGCAGGCTAACCTTTGTAGCTAGCGCTAGTAGCTAGCTAGCAGCACGATTATAGTGATTACATCCCCTTGGTTGTCTAAATACATCCATTGGATATTTAGATAAGCATGTAAACAATCAGGAATAACGGAAACACAATGTTTAACGTTTGAATATTTTAGACAATCAAAACGGCGAGTTTATGAGTTTGCCACGTAAGAGACACGAGAGAGAAGCTCATGAACAAACTGATGCTGGTGGCGCGTGTCCATCGTGACGTCATGGACCAGTCAACGTGGAAGAGCCGAGGGCTTCTACACCAAACGCTGTATCCAGTTCTCTTACAGTTTTTGCCTATTGCTTATACATTTTTGCAGAATTTGGTTCATTATGTCAAAACTAAGGTGGCCCTGAAGTGCAAATCACGACAGCAAATAGGAAAACACGACAACAAATCCCAAAACACAACGGCAAATAGGAAAACACTTCAACAAATCATAAAGCACAACGGCAAATGTGAAAACACTTTAACAAATCCCAAAACACAACGGCAAATAGGAAAACAAAACTGCAAATATGAAAACACTTCAACAAATCATAAAGCACAACGGCAAATATGAAAACACTTCAACAAATCCCAAAACACAACGGCAAATATGAAAACAAACGGCAAATATGAAAACACTTCAACAAATCATAAAGCACAACGGCAAATGGGAAAACACTTTAACAAATCCCAAAACACAATGACATTAACTTCTACCGGAAAGTAGGGGCCTATCTAGGAGAGGACTACCCTCCTGATTGGACAGCGGACGACGGTGTCTGTCTTTGCGTCTCTAAATCTACCAAAAATAATCCGAAAGCGCGGCCCCGCGCTGCGCGCGTTTTCGTTAAAAACAACAATGGCGGACGGCAGCGGGGCATCCATGGTTGGAGCGGCATCCGCTGATGGCACAAGTATCATTTAAATGTGAGTATATTTAGTGTTTGCAGTACATGTGTTATCACAGTTAATGTGTTACATCAATGTAAAGCTTAACGCTTTAATGCTGGTACAAATTGCAGTTATAATTAGGTAGATACACCCCGAGCTAACTGAACCTATCAACTAGCTAACATTTAGACTGTTAGCTAGCTGGGTTGCTGTCTTTAAGCCATTTGTGTTCGTGAAGTTTAATGTCCGGTGGCATTTTCGTCTGTTTTTATAAGCCGTTACGTGTATAGTGCGTAGCGTTATGAAATATGTAGATTTTTTTTCAGTTGTAGCTGCAGGATGTCTATTTGTCAAGGCACAGGGAAAAAAATAAATCGCTATTTTGTACCAGTAATAAAAGAATATCAACCAAACTTCAACGGTAGCATAATGAGGGTCCCTACATGTTAACAGAAGCATTGAGAACTTTTGTAAGTGTACAGACAGTTTATTGAACGAAGAGCCGCGGGGAGCTCCGTGAAAGGGCTAAGATAGAGCGAGGGTAGTCAATGCCGCAACACAGCGTCGTACTTTTGGGGAACTGGGGGGCGTCTGCGGACATTGTGAAGCTATGGCCACCGGACAGGAGTGTCTGTGTTGCATGGAGTGGGACCCGTATGCCGCAACAGCCAAGAGTGTTTTGTACAGTCTGAAGATTTCCCCTCTGATAAACAGGGCTGTACTTACCTATTAGCTACTACTGGTAGCTCTCTCTCTCAGAGCCTTTCACGGAGCTCCCGCGAGCTCTTCGTTCAATAAACTGTCTGTACGCTTACAAATGCTTTTGTTAACATGTAGGGACCCTTATTATGCTACCGTTTAAGTTGAATGATATGAGCATTTTTTGGTACAAAATATCGATTGTTTTTACTTTCCCCTTGCCCAGAATACTACGTTGTAAGCTTAACAGTGGTCCGCACCTTCTTTCAAGCTACAAACACATCTCGATTAGATGAAAACATGTCCCACAGAACGACACATTTGCCGTTGTGCTTTATGATTTGTTGAAGTGTTTTCATATTTGCCGTTTTGTTTTCCTATTTGCCGTTGTGTTTTGGATTTTGGCCGTTGTGTTTTGTGATTTGTTGTTGTGTTTTCCTATTTGCTGTCGTGATTTGCACTTCAGGGCCACCGTACAAACTCTACACACAAGCAAATCAGACATAGCACTTTGGAGATTAACTAACATCTATCGCAAAATAAAACACATTCTAGCAAGGCAAGGCAGCTTTATTGTATAGCACATTTCAGCAACCGGGCAATTCAAAGTGCTTTACATAAAACATTAAAGAGCAGTTAGAAAACAATTTAAAAACATTAATAAACAAATTAAAACAAGAATAAAATTGATAGTGCAGTATAAGAATAAAAGTTATAGTGCAGTATAAGAAATTAAAGTTAATATAATTGATTATTTAAAGAAAAGCAACATCAAAAGATAGGTCTTTAGCTTAGATTTAAAAGAACTGAGAGTTGCAGCGGACCTGCAGGTTTCTGGGAGTTTGTTCCAGATATGTGGAGCATAAAAACTGAACGCTGCTTCCCCTGTTTAGTTCTGACTCTGGGGACAACAAGTAGACCTGTCCCAGACCACCTGAGAGGTCTGGGTGGGTGCATTGTGTAGTAGCAGATCAGAAATGTATTTTGGCCCCAAAACGGTTTAGTGATTTATAAACCAGTAAAAGTATTTTGAAATCAAATCTTTGAGGCACTGGAAGCCAGTGTAGAGACTTCAGTACTGGAGTGATGTGATCCACTTTCCTGGTTTTAGTGAGGACTCGAGCAGCAGCGTTCTGAATCAGCTGCAGCTGTCGTCTGATTGTTTTTTTTAGGGAGACCTGTAAAGACACCGTTACAGTAGTCAAGTCTACTGAAGATAAAAGCATGGACAAGTTTTTCCAGATCCTGCTGAGACATAAGTCCTCTAACCCTTGATATATTTTTAAGGTGATAATAGGCTGACTTTTTAATTATGTTAATGTGGCTGTTAAAATGTAGGTCTGAGTCCATGACTACACCAAGATTTCTGGCTTTGTCTGTTGTTTTTAACATTGTCGTTTGAAGCTGAGCTGACTTTCAATCGTTCTCTTTTGCTCCAAAAACAACCACCTCCATTTTTTCTTCATTTAATTTAAGAAAGTTCTGGCACATCCAATCATTAATTTGTTCAGTGCACATATTTAATTGTTGTATTGGACTATAGTTCCCTGGCGATAAGGTTATGTAAATTTGTGTGTCATCTGCATAACTATGGTAAGTTATTTTGTTGTTTTCCATAATCTGAGCCAGTGGAAGCATGTAGATGTTGAACAGAAGAGGCCCCAGAACTGAGCCTTGGGGAACTCCGCGCTCATGTTTGTATGCTCAGATGTATAATTACCTATAGACACAAAGTAGTCCCTATTCTTTAAATAGGATTCAAACCACTTTAGTATTGAGCCAGAAAGACCAACACAGTTTTCCATCGGTCAAGCAATATGTCATGGTCTACCGTTACAAATGCAGCACTGAGATCAAGTAATACTAAGACTGAAATTTTGCCACTATCTGTGTTTAAGTGGATGTCATTAAAGACTTTGACAAGAGCCGCCTCAGTGCTGTGGTGTGGTCGAAAACCTGACTGGAAGGCATCAAAACTGTTGTTTAGTGATAAGAAAAGGTTGAGTTGTTGAAAAAACACTTTTGTATGATTTTACTAAAATGGAAGGTTTGATATCGGCCTATAGTTGCTCATTAGTGTCGTGTTTTAGATTGTTCTTTTTAGGAGTGGCTTGATGACTGCAGTTTTCGGGCCTGTGGGAAGATACCTGAGAGCAGAGACGTGTTTACAATCTGTAGAAGATCAGAAGCCAAACACTTCGAAACATTTTTGAAAACAGCCGTTGGTAGAATATCAAGGCAACAGGAGGAGGTTTTCAGATGTTGTGTAATGTCCTCCAGGTTTTAAGGTTGATTGTATGAAATTGTGTCATGTTGGAATTTGTTTTGCGTGCACACTGTGACAACACATATCCTGTAATCTTGATATGGAAGCACTGACTGTCTAATTTTCTGAATTTTGTCTGTGAAGAAGGAGGCAAAGTCGTTGCAAGCCTTGGTAGACAACAGTTCAGATGCTACCGGGTACTGGAGGGTTTGTTAATCTATCAACAGTAGCAAACAAAGCACGTGAATTATTATTGTTTCTGGCAATAATGTCAGAGAAAAAGGACCTTTGCATTTCTTAGTTCCAGATTATAAATGCGAAGTCTCTCTTTATAGATGTTATAATGGACCTGGAGATTAGATTTTCGCCAACTGCGTTCAGCTTTTCGACACTCTCTTTTTCTGTTCTCACACCTATAAAATTTCTCCATGGAGATCTTTTCTTAACAGAGACAGCTTTGACCTTAGTGGGAGCAATAGCATCAATAACATTCGTAATTTTACAGTTGAAATTATCTACCAGCTCAGTGACTGAGGCCCCAGTGAGGGTGGGTGTAGAGGAGAAAAGCTGAATGAATGATTCACTGGTGTTTTCAGTGATATACCGTTTTCTGATTAACTTTGTTTGAACACTTTTGGGCACAGAGATAGTGCCGTTAAAGAAAACACAGGAATGATCAGAGAGAGCAACATCAGTCACCACAACCTTGGAAATGTTTAGACCCTTGGAGATAATCAAGTCCAGAGTGTGCCCCTTATTGTGCGGGCTGTGTCACATGCTGAGTCAGTCCATAGCCCTCAAAAACACAACACAGGTCTTTGGTCCCTCGGTCCTGGGGGTTGTCAACATGAATGTTAAAATCACCAGCAATAATTACACGGTCAAAGTTAATACAGATTATAGACAGCAGTTCATTAAAACATCAAAGAAGGATGCACAGTATTTAGGTGGCCTGTAGATATTTAGAAGTAGAGCTTGAGGGGAGGATCTTAGCAACAAAACCATGCACACAAGTACCTTTTGGAATTACTTTTCATATCACCAGCAACACACTGATGGGCTTTATGGAAACACTGCAGTCTTTGTTTTATTTTTATCGTCATTTTCTCAGACTCGGTCTTCTGTAAAACTCAAAAGTAGAATTTCTGCAGTAATCAAACAAGGGTTTTACAAAAAACATTCTTACAGAAATAAAAACCGAATCACTAAATCATCACATTTAGCAACAAAACAGAAGTAAATAAACAAAACTATTATTGGATCAATTGCTATTGGGAGAAAAAGACGTGTGTGTGGTAGGAGGCTGGGAGGGGAGCCTGTCTGTTTTGATCTGGCGACAAGACCTTCAACATCACAGGCGATGTCTCCTCCACGTCCGAATCCTCTCTCTCTTTGTCTTCGTCTCTTAACCTTACCTCTTGCTCCTCCATGCTTGCAAAGTTCTCCAAATGGCTTCCTAACTTGAGGCCTGTTTGTAGTGCTAAAGCTCAGACTGATTGGTGTTCTGTTTTCTGCGAGTGTTTTCAGGTCTGTATGTAAGTTCCTACAATTGCCATATGAGTTTTGCATTTTGAACAGTGTTTTTACCAATGACAACAGGAGCTTTTGTTTTTGAACAAAGTGTCTAAAGTAAGAAAATTGTATGTGTGCAAGGACGTAAATCCCAGAGGGTTAGGGGGTCAGGACTCCCCATCTAAGGGTTGTCCCCCTAGAAATATCATTAAAACAATGCTGTGTATTGTAAATAACAATGATGTATACTTAAAATATCTGTGTAAGTAGTAAAACAATACAAACTCCAAGAAATGCTTTTAAGTTTATAAACATTTTGAGTCCCCCCTCCCTTGCCTCACAGTGGTTTTGTCCGACTGGCCTCGCAGATCTAGCATCCCCGGTAAGCAACAGGAAAGTAGTAAGTAGGCCGTTCAAGGCTGTTTTATTCACATTAAACATCAGATGAAGTTTTTCTTTTCTCAAATAGAAATGATGCTGAGTAATTAATGAATTAGTCATGACAAAAAAGTTCACTATATTAGTGTAATATAATGTAACGTTACCTAGCTCATAGCTTGTTGGATGGAAATGCACCCAGTACAACTAAAACGTTACCTCGCGATAAGCCTAACGTTATGTGTGTGAACTGATATTAGGGTTAATTTTGAAGATCTACAGTTGTGTTTTTGCTCAATATGAAGATAAGTGGCTGATCAGTTAAATATATATCCTCTGTCTCCAGGCCGAACCTAATATTTATGTGGACATAAAGACAAGACAATTTAGTAACATCTTTATAAGTATTGGTGCTTATGGAAATAGTAACGTCACTATGTCACAGGCAAAGGAGACAGAAAGAACTGAGGGACAGGGAGACCAGGGCCAGTCAGGTGGAGAGTCTCAGGGAGACCAGGGACAGTCTGGTGTAGAGGCTCAGGTAAGTTGTGTATTTTGGAGGTGTGTGGCTGTCAGGGTCAGCAGATAAGCTTTACCAGTGGCTCACTAATTTTTAATTATGATTAGCTAATTTAACAAGTGTACAAAAGTACTGTATTTCTTTATATGGGTCACACTTTTACCAAAATAAGTCATTATGTTTCAAGGTATTTTTGGGCGCTTGATTATAAACAATTTAATAATAAATACATGGTTTTAAAGAACAGTATTTTGGTCAATTTAGTCAGCTTTTCATTGAATCAAGAGAAACACTGAAAAGAAGGATAATGGTACAGTCTCCATGCTACACTAATAATAGTATTAAGACTTTCCTCTGTGAACACATGTAAAAAGCCATAATAACACTGCTCTCCCTCCTGAGATGATCGACCAATCAGTGACGAGAGTCATCGCTTTGATCTCCTGCCAATCACTCGCGCTCAGGCAGGAGAGGGGCGAGCAACGCAGCTGTGAAACGGACTTTTCTTTCTCTTTTCTTTCTACTTTTCGGACTTGTTGAAGTGATGTGTGTAGCCCAGAACGTAAGTTTAAACTATCCCGTAGCTTGCTAAATGGTCACAGGTATTATTACTGCCTCATTATATCTGTAAATGCTACAACCATGTTTATTCATATATCAATAAGTGTTCTGCTACGATGTTAAGCTTTGTCCGTGTTATGACGTGACGTTTATTTGGAGAGAGTTATGTTATCGTCTTGATAATATTGCTGTTGCTGTGTTTCTAATTGCATAGCTGATAGATGTGATTGTCTAATGTTACTTGTTGATATTTGCGTTGTGAGGGGCAATTGTGCTAGTAACGTGTAATCACTAGAAAACGGACTAGCGCTGTGGAGCCACGTGCTCAGCGATTAAAGGTGTATTACACTGTCTGCACCGTGTACAGATATGTGTGCTGTAATTGATGTGGCTCATTTTTAGTTTGTGTACTGAGCAATATGTTACATTTGATTATTACTGAGAGATTAATGTAATTCTTAGTATTGTTTTTGTTATATGCTGGTGGCTGTAACATTTAGTAATTTAGTAATTCAGATGCTTATTAAAGTGCATCATTATTTTGCTTATATTTCAGAACCACATCCAACTTATGTTCAAGTCATAAATAAATCTTCCTGGATCCCAAGTCAGACATCTCCGGTTTTAGTTCTTACGGACACCCTACAGCGGGCCAGTATTCCAGTAGCCAGTTTGCAGTAGTTTTTTCATGGTCCTTCGAGCCGGATAAAGGGTCTACTGTAGTGCAAGATGTCAGACCCCCAAGAAGACCGCCAGACTCAGCTGTGAGAGCCAGGAGGCAGAACACCCTTCCCACACCTTCAGGACCTCGTCCTCAGTGGATGGAGATCATCATCAAAGATAGCAGCATGTTTTTCAGATGATGATGGCCAGGACAGTTCAAGGGACCTGTTGTTCCCTTCCTCTAGAGATCGGGTGGTACAGCCGCATGATGACATGGAGGAGGTGCTAAAGCAGAACAAGGACCTGAGGGAAACCCATCAATCCCTCCAAGCTGCCATGGACGACCTGAAGTTGCGCCAACTAGACCTCAACCTCAAGACCCGGCAGAGTGAATACAGGCTGGAACAACTCACTTCGGCCGAGCACGATGGAGACTGACCAGCTCCGTGCACAGATAAAACACCTGGGAGAAGCGGTTCAGCAGCTTCAGCCCGACTCATCTCCGTCGGCCATACAACCGGAGGACGACCAGATGAAAGCCCCTCGTGCAGAAGCTGTTGAAATGCCCACTCCTCACAGGGTCAATCCGTCACCATAGTAATACTCCGCGGATAACCTTGACCCACCGCACGTCGTAACCTTCAGCCACGTGAATCCATATCAGGAACGGATTATCGTCCACCTGCACAGAGACATCGTGTCTACTCTCCAGCACCCCAGGATCCACAAGAGAGACATAATGCTCACTCCTATGAGTATGAGTATAACAGTACCCCGGGAGATACCACATCCACTCCACCGCACCACGACTCAACGGATCAACGTGGCCGCTAGTTCCTACGGTATAGCTGTCCAGCGAGCGACATCACGTCTACTCCTCAGTACGCCGAACTCACCGGATCGACGTGGGCTGGTTCCTCCGCAGTATAGCCGTCTGCCGGAGCGAAATCACATCTACTCCTCGCACGCCACCGATTCAACAGGTCGACGATCGCTCGCAACTCAAGGTATAACCGCATGACGCCAGAGATACATTGTGCCTGCTCCCCAGTGACCTGCTGCTTGTTGGAAAGACATTATGCTGCCGCCCTTGTGAGTACAGTGGGAGGCCAGAGAGACATCACACCACCTCTCCTGAGGATTGATACCAGCTAGGAGGATATGGTGCCCCCACAGCGTCACCCAGACACCAATCTCAGAGCCCGTGCGGTGGTCAAGAGCGGTCATACAAGGGGACCAAACCCTAGGGAATTCTCAAGGTTGAAGATGGAACTGGACAACATCCTTCCTGTAGACGCGCAACAGAGAGGTTTAAATTTCAAATCTTGTGTGACCATCTCAAAACTGGAAAGCCTTGTTAATAGCTGACTTGTACATGAATTCACCATACCCATTGTCAGACACCATGGCAGCCCTCAACCAGCAGTTCGGACAACCTCACCAGTTGGCACTCCAGCGGATCTTTGAACTGATGGATGGACCCAATATTGGCAGTGGGGACGTGAAGGCATTTCGGACCTTTGCCCTGAAAGTCCGTTCCCTTGTTAGGATGTTGGAGCAGCTAGGGACAAAGGGTCTAGTGGAGCTGGAATGTGGATCCCATGTTTCTAGACTTCGTAGGGAAGCTTCCACATGACCTAAGGTCTAGCTTTCGCAGGGTCCATCCACCCTCATGGTTCCCGATCCCTACTCTCCTCGATCTGTCCGACTGGCTGGAGTTTGAGATCCAGGTGCAGGTTGACACAACAAGGTTCAGCTCCGCGCAAAAGAGGTCAGCCCCAAGAAGGAACCAAGCGGCCGACCAAGCCCCCCAGGGAAATCGGCTACCATCCTATTGGGTACCGAACACTCACTGCCTGAAATCAAGCCCACAGCTCCTGCTAGCCAGGAGAAAGGGAAGAAGTACTGCCCGTACTGTGACCATGGGAAGCACTCCCTCAACAACTGCCCCAATTTTAAGCAGTTAACCACAGTCCAGAAACAGAGCTGGATTAAAGATAATAACGGTACGATCTCATGATGACCTGCAAGAGCTGCAACAAGAGACACTTGCTCGTCCTCCCACAAGCTCAACAGCATGGCTCCAGAGAAGGCAGACAAGAGCCAAGATAGAGTCCCAAAAAGCAGACTCCTGTCTCCTGAATGCAGCACAGGAAGTACTGTACATCAACCGGACAGCTGGAGGACAAAGGGTGCTATTAAAGGTCAGCAAAGTTTTAACGCCAATGGAGATCGTACCTTTGGAGTGCGTGTACTGTCCTGGACGACGGCTCATAGAGGACAATTCTGTTGCACTCTGCTGCCCCAAGAACTTGGACTTGAAGGCCAATCTGAGGTCTTGCCACTCAGAACTGTGCGCCAAAATCTCCAGGTCCTTCATGGGGCGGCAGTGTCCGTTACACTGTCTCCTGCATCCCAGCCACGCAGAGTCTGAGATCAAGAGAGCTTTCACAGCCAAAGAACTTGGACTGGCTGAACACACGCATCCTATCAGTGTATTGCAGAAGAAGTACCGCCCACCTCCGAGGGGCTTCCTCTACAGAAACAGAGCACACGCGCGCCAGTCCCGTCATTGGTTCTGACTACCCCCATCATATTACCCCCAATGGAACCTGTCCGACTTGGTCCACCCGGTGGGCGGGCGGCCATAAAGACCAGGTTAGGATGGACACTTCAGGGTCCAGCTCAGGAACTGAAGCATTGGTTCACTGCACCACAATGCTATTTCACCTCTATAGGCCCCGCCAAGAGTTGTATACAGCCATGTTGGGCGGCTTTGGCAGATGGACGTTCTACCATGGCGAAACCGGTTTAAGGTCACGTCAGGAGCCAGCAGGCGATATAGACCTACTGGAGGCTAAGACAGTGAGACTGAACATCGACGGTGTCAACCGCTATGCAACCCCACTGTTGCGGGTCAACAACATGCCTCAGCTCAGTGCACCAAAGGCGTCGTGCTTCCACAGCTACGGAGCACTGAAAAAAGACTATCAAATTCACCGGAGCAGGCTGCAGCATACATACCGAGATGGAGAGACTTGAGACATCAGGTTATGTTATCAAACTGGAACCCGGAGCAGAGGCCACACCTACCAGCTCGTCACATCCGCACCATATGGTACAACATAGCAGCAAGAACAGAGTCGTGTTTTTACTGCTCTTTTCGGTTTCAAGGCCATAATCTCAATGAGCTCCTGCTACCAGGACCTACTCTAGGGTCTTCCCCTTCTCACAGTGCTGCGCGCTCGGGCGCATTCTGTGGCCTTCAGCAGTGACATTCGTGGTATGTTTACCCAGGTCCCGTTTGCTCCAGAGGACTGGCCTCTCCCACGCTTTCTCTGGCAAGATCTGAAGCGAGAACAACCACCACATGTTTATGAATGGAGAGTACTGCTCTTTGGCACTACAAGCGGCCCCTGCTGTGCCATATTTGCTCTCCAGAAGCACATTCTGGATCATAGCCAACCAGGGAAGGATGTGAAAGAGGCAGTTCTCAAATCCTTTTATGTGGACAACTGCCTACGAGTCTGTCATCTGAGGAGGAAGCAAGAGCCCTAAGTGAACAAGCCGCAGGTGCTCCTAGCAGAAGGGGGTTTTGAGCTGCGCCAGTGGGCAAGCAACCGATCAGCAGTCATCAACCACCTTCCTTCAGATGCCAGGTTGGACAGTTTTGAGCTCTGGATCGCACAGGGCCAGCCAGATGGCCAGGAGTCAGCCATCGGGCTTCACTGGCACTGCCAATCTGACACCCTATCTTACAAGCTCAGAACCAAGACCTACCCACAGACTACTCTACGCATCATCTACAAGGTATTAGCAAGCCAATATGACCCCATTGGTTATCTGGTGCCCTTCACCACAAGAGCTAAAAAATCCAGAAATCACAATGTATGATTTTTTAAACTATTTATTTGTATGATACAGCTGCAAATAAGTATTTGAACACCTGAGAAAATCAATGTTAATATTTGGTACAGTAGCCTTTGTTTGCAAGTACAGAGGTCAAACGTTTCCTGTAGTTTTTCACCAGGTTTGCACACACTGCAGGAGGGATTTTGGCCCACTCCTCCAGACAGATCTTCTCTAGATCAGTCAGGTTTCTGGGCTGTCGCTGAGAAACACGGAGTTTGAGCTCCCTCCAAAGATTCTCTATTGGGTTTAGGTCTGAGAACTGGCTAGGCCCGCTTAGAACCTTGATATGCTTCTTACAGAGCTACTCCTTGGTTATCCTGGCTGTGTGCTTGGTTGCGTTGTCATGTTGGAAGACCCAGCCTGCCCATCTTCAATGCTCTAACTAAGGGAAGGAGGTTGTTCCCCAAAATCTCGCAATACATGGCCCCGGTCATCCTCTTCTTAATACAGTGCAGTGCCCCCTGTCCCGTGTGCAGAAAACACCACACGCCCAATGCTACCACCCCCCGTGCTTCACAGTAGGGATGGTGTTCTCGGGATGGTACTCATCATTCTTCTTCCTCCAAACACGGTTAGTGGAATTATGACCAAAAAGTTCTATTTTGGTCTCATCTGACCACATGACTTTCTCCAATGACTCCTCTGGATCATCCAAATGGTCATTGGCAAACTTAAGACGGGCCTTGACATGTGCTGGTTTAAGCAGGGGAACCTTCCGTGCCATGCATGATTTCAAACCATGACGTCTTAGTGTATTACCAACAGTAACCTTGGAACCGGCGGTCCCAGCTCTTTTCAGGTCATTGACCAGCTCCTCCCGTGTAGTTCTGGGCTGATTTCTCACCTTTCTTAGGATCATTGAGACCCCACGAGGTGAGATCTTTGCGCATGGAGCCCCAGTCCGAGGGAGATTGACAGTCATGTTTAGCTTCTTCCATTTTCTAATGATTGCTCCAACAGTGGACCCTTTTTCACCAAGCTGCTTGGCAATTTCCCGTAGCCCTTTCCAGCCTTGTGGAGGTGTACAATTTGGTCTCTAGTGTCTTTGGACAGCTCTTTGGTCTTGGCCATGTTAGTAGTTGGATTCTTACTAATTGTATGGGGTGGACAGGTGTCTTTATGCAGCTAACAACCTCAAACAGGTGCATCTAATTTAGGATAATAAATGGAGTGGAGGTGGACATTTTAAAGCGCTCATATTATGCTAATTTTCAGGTTCATAACTGTATTTTAAGGTTGTACAAGAATAGGTTTACATGGTTTAATTTTCAAAAAACACCATATTTTTGTTGTACTGCACAGCTCTCTCTCACTGCTGCAGATCCTCTTTTCACCTGGTTTCTGTTTTAGCTACAGAGTGAGACCTCTTTTCATCTTCTTCTTCTGTACTATCTTTGGTTGCACTCGCACGCTTCGCGCGCCCCGTAGCTCAGATGTAGAGCATGTTCAGCTAGCAAACTCTAGAGACAGTAAAAGAAAGCCTGTTTCTTCAACTTTGGTCAGTTACAAGGCAGGATTAGCTGGGAGACTTCGAAATGTGAAGGGCGCACATGTAAGTAGTTCTTTTGTAGATTATGGTGAACTTGTGTTTGTTGTAGCAGTGCTTTGCTATTAAGAACAATGTAGCTAATAACACTATGAGCTAACGGTTGTGGTTAGACAGCTCATTTCGGACTGTGACGTCACAGTCAAAGCCGATTTTGAACAGCTCACTGGGAGAATGAAGGCAGGACACATTCAGAAACCGTATCTCACTCAAAACAGCATGGATGGATTTTTTTCAAAGTTTGTATGCGTGGAGAGCACCACAGACACAAAAGAACACCCCAAATGGGAGAACTTGAAAAATAGCAGGGTGATCAAATACATATTTTCCTCACTGTATATATGTGTGTGTGTGTGTGTGTGTGTGTGTGTGTGTGTGTGTGTGTGTGTGTGTGTGTGGTGTGTGTGTGTGTGTGTGTGTGTGTGTGTGTGTGTGTGTGTGTGTGTGTACAGTACAGGCCAAAAGTTTGGACACACATACTCATTCAAATGTGTTTCCCTTTTATTTTCATGACTATTTACATTGTAGATTCTCACTGAAGGCATCAAAACTATGAATGAACACATATGGAATTGTGCACTTAACAAAAAAGTGTGAAATAACTGAAAACATGTCTTATATTTTAGATTCTTCAAAGTAGCCACCCTTTGCTTTTTTATTAATAAGGGGAAAAACTTCCACTGATTAACCCTGACAAAGCACACCTGGTAAAACCATTTCAGGTGACTACCTCATGAAGCTCATTGAGAGAACACCAAGGGTTTGCAGAGTTATCAAAAAAGCATATATATATATATATATATATATATATATATATATATATATATATATATATATATTAGGGCTATCAAAATTAAGCGTTAATTTTTGCGTTATACAATATTTAACTTGTTAAAAAAATTTACGAAATTAACGCAGCTGTTTGTTTACTTCATGTGGCGATTGAGAAACGTACGTCTCCATAAGAGCAGGCGGCGCGCTACTCTAGGAGGGATTTACCTGATTGAAGTAGGCCTACGGGCCAGTCAAGAGTTGAAACATGGACCAGTAAGATCCCAAAAGAGAAAAAAAGATGATGTGTTAGAATCCAGAAATGAATGAGCACGGGCTATTAACGGGACCGAGTACTAGTTCCGACATGTTGTCTCGTCAGGAGAGATGCGCCACCCGGTAAGCTGCTGTTTCTCTACACTGAGCTGCGGTTTAAGTTAGCTTGTCTGTTGCTCTACTGCTGTGCTGCCGATGTGTACCTGCGCGATTTGTTTGCTTGATAACTGTTACGTTGGTCACGCTGATAAAACCTTATTTGCAGTCTGATGTTTAACGCGCTTCGGACTCGATAGTATCCGTGACTATATTCCAGTAAATGTTTGAAATTGGTGCATCTCACTGTCACACAAGCTACTTCCTGGTTGCAGTGCTGGAAGGGAAATGTAGTCAATCGCGTTTTACATTGGTAATGGATTGCTGTGCACAGCGTCGCTATCTAAAACTACACTCACTGTTTTCACTTTAAGCCAACATACACCTTTGTGGTTTTGGGTTACTGGTTTAATGTGTAACATTGATATTGATGTGCATTTCAGCTGAAGAGTTTTAGGGATAGACACACTAGAAGCCGAGGCGCTGTGTGGGGTGGAGAGACTCATCTGTGGAGATAACGTGAGAGACTTGGAAGGACTTACTGCTGGCTTGGCCGCTAGCTGCAGCCTGGAGCACCGTGAGGCTGAGAAAGCTGTTTATTCACCTGAGTGAGAGGACTTAGTTTCATGGGGCCGAGAAGACATCTCTGAAGTGTTGCCCTTAAAGAGGAACAAGATGTCTGCATTCTTTTTGTTTTCATTTGACTTCCAAGAACTTTAAAAAATACCTTGTTATTATTTGAACCTCGTCTCCTTGCACTGCTTGAGCCACCCGCTAACAGCTGTGTAGCCTCTCTACGCGCATCACAGATATATTATAATATTTATGATATTAAGTACTGCCTAGATTGTAATTTATATTCTATATTATATATATATATATATTTGTATATTATTCAGAATATGGTATATTCGGTATGTGGCTAATATTGGGGGCGGTGACAAAAATCTGCTCTCAAGTCGGACAGTTTCTAGCCCGTTTCAGCAGGCCTCAACAGGACTAAATAAGCCAAATTGTTGCTGCTGTTGTTCTGAAAGATATTAAACATTCTGAACTTAGCAGAACCTTTCTTTGTTGGTTTTCTCTTCATATTTGTGATTTGTGAAGTGATTTAGCATTATTTAAATGTCCATTACTACAAGCTTCAGTCTCAATTTAAAACGCTGATTAATCGCGATTAACTACAGCAAATGTCCGATTAATTAGATTATTTTTTAAATGGAGTCCCTAATATATATATATATATAATCCATTTCCTGTTGACAGTGTGAATGCTGACTCAGCTTTGTTCTTGTAATCTTTATTAACCTCCGGATGTCCTCGGGTCAAATCTGACTCATTTTCTAAAAGTTTCTATATAAGATATATAAGATAATTTGGGTTTCTATCAACCACAATATCAAATAATAACGAGGATGGTTCCATAAAATGCTCTTTACAAGTAAAATAAATGATCAGTTCAATACTTTCTTTGAATTTGGGTGTTTTATTCAATTTTATAGCATTTGAAAAGAAAATAACATTGATAAAAGTGACAAAATGACGGAAAAAGCTTAAAAAACATCAGGGGAAAAAAACATCCAAAACCCCCAGAAGAAAAGTGACAAAAATATTGGGAACAGCAGTAGAAGATTTTTTCTAATATGGACAGAGAAAAAAAAAATAACATAGTGGGGAGGACAACACAAGAAGTTTGAATCCATTTCTGACTAAAACTATTGACATATAAAAAAGTAAAAATGAACAATGAAAAAGACAGGAACTTGGGAAACGTTTTTAATCAAATTTCTAAAAGCTAAAATCCTTTGTTTACTACAACACGTGAATTAAAGGCTAACTGCTACTTTATAAACGTCATGGTTTTCATTTTAATAGAAATTCTAAACACAAGCTCAACATGTTGTCCAGATGTCAGACACACAGTTCTAATACTGCAAATAATTCAATAATTTCACAAGTTCATATTGATACTGAGCAGCGTTAAAATCAGAGAAATAAAACATAGTTTTCTCTGTTTCATCTCTACTAGAAATGCAGCTGTAGCAAATAATCTCACTATCACTCTCCTCATTCATATTTTAATATGCTACAAATGATATCCAGCTACAAAAGTCTGAAGTTAGAGCAGAAGTCCTCCTCTCTTTCTTTCACTCTCGCTCTGTCTCTTCATCTCTCTCTCTTCTTCTGTCTCTCCTTCTCTCTCTCTCTCCTCCTCTCTCTCTCTCTGTCTCTCTCTCTCTTCTCTCTCTCTCTCTCTGCTCTCCCTCCTCTCTGCTCTCCCTCTTCTCTCTCTTCTCTCTCCTCTCTCTCTCCCTTTCTCTTATCTTTCCTTCTCTCTCCCTCTCTCAACCTCTCTTCTCTCTCTTTTCCTTCCTCTCTCCCTCATCCTCTCCTCTCTCTTCTCTCTCAATCTCCTCTCTCTCCTCTCTTCTCTCCCTCTTCTCTCTCCTCCTCTTCTCTCTCTCCTCTCTCTCTCTCCTCTCTCCTTCCCTCCTCTCCTCTCTCTATCCCCCTCTCTCCCTCTCCTCCTCTCTCTCTCTCTCTCTCTCTCTCTCTCTCTCTCTCTCTCTCTCTCTCTCACCAAGAGTGGTTCGTATGGAGATGATACAGCGTCTGGTCTCGTCTGATTGGTTGAAACAGACCGGAGACTAACAAGGAGACTAAAGTCTCCACTGGTCTCTGGTCTGAACTGGACTTTCCACATTTAATGGCAGCTCTGACATCTAAGGGGCCCAAAGCCAACAGTTTCTTTAGACCTGCTCTCTTTGATTTGAAGGATGTGGCATTTAGAGAAAGTGATGTTGGGTTGATCCCCATTTTCATACTTTTATTACAGTGATACAGAATGTAATGATTCATATAAAATGAGAAGGTAAACATACAGAAGAAAGAACAAATATACAGAAATATAATCCAAGTGTAAATGTATATAATACTCCTTATTAGCACAGGGTTAAAGTCGGGGCCCTCCAAGGCTAACCAAAAGCAAGATAATCGGCATGATAATCTGCATCAGGCAGTCTCAATCTGCTTCATGGTACTGAAGTGTGTGTTTGTCTGTGTGTGTCGTGTGTGTCTATGTGTGAGAGTTTCTATGTGGGCGTGTGTGTGTGTGTCTGTCTCTGTATGTGAGAGTGTGAAGTGTGTATCTGTATGTCAGTGTACAGTATGTGTGTCTGTGTGTATTTGTGTGTGTGTGTGAGAAAGAGCGTGTGTGTCTCTATGTGTGTGTGTGGTGTTGGGGGGGCTGTGTGTGGGTGTGTGAGAGAGTGTGTGTTGTTCTCTATGTGTGTGTGGTGTTGGGGGTGTGGGGGTCTCTGTGTGTGTTCTGTGTGTGCGTGTGCATGTGTGATAGAGAGAATGTGTCTGTGTCTCTATCTCTGTGTGAGTGTGTGTGAAGCTAATTTCGACTGTTGCTGTGGACAGCGTGGTAATCACCTCACCTATTATCGTTAGCATAAATTTGAACGGTTAATTTAGAAGAGAAGATGTTACTGTGGGGGGGGGGGGGTAAAGGTCTCTGTGAGGTAACAGTTGTTTCAGCGGCGTTGCAGTTAAATTTATCAGACAAAAAGGTGACTGTCCTGTGGCGAATTCGAAATTAAGTCAATCTTGAATATCAGATAAAAAAATGAAATCGTCGAACTTAGCTACAGCCATCAAAAGAAAGCATGGCAACTGCAGATGCAGGAGACCCATCGACAGAACATGAGTCCCGTCCTCTTTCACTGAAGTGTGTGGAAGTATTTTGGATTTCCAGTGAGTCATGTAGACAACAACAACAAAAATACAGTTTGCAAGCTCTGCCATGTGTGTGTACCATATTATGTGTGTTTACCATTGCACATTAGCCTAACAGCTAGCAGATCTTCCTTCTGCTTAGAGCTTTATCCCAATAAAACCGAACCGTTGAATTTCAGCCTGCATGCACGTTTTGTACCCTAAACAGAGCAGCTTATATTGGTTATATTAGAGAGAGCAACAAGTTACCAGACTGCCCGAATTCGCCTCTTTGCTATCTGTCTGCTCAGCAGCTGTTCTGGCTCGATGGAGTTTCAGACCCCCAACTGTCGACCGGTGTGGCGGTTGGCGCAGGCGTCGCGTGCTTCGCTGTGGCCGAGCCAACCCCTTTTATCGCCTTCCCCTCCACAACCCCTTCTAATGCCCTCTTCTGCCGTACGGACGAACACCAGTTGCCCGTCAGCGGGGCGGATGTTTTGACCTATACTAAAAGGAGTTGCTTTTGACACTTCCCTGATTAATTAGTTTATAGAGACACACACGCCCTCCGTCTAAGGAGAGACCCTCGTCCGGATCAGGGAACCCGAAGGCGGGACAAGAGGTTAGCTACACACTACACCAGACGTCCCCAAAAACACGGGCTCTTATCCCCCTGTTTATGACAAGCACTGCCAGGGGATCTTTAAAACCAATGATTTTCTTTAGTACTCATGGTCTCAGCCGTCCTCCCAGGGTCACGGCGCCGGGCCGGACTGAGAGAGGGGGGATGCTCAGAGGCTCTGACCAGGCCGCGGGGATAGGGGAAATGCACTCCCACTAGGAGATAACAGGTCGTCTGCGTGTCCAAGTCGATCCCCGCCCAGGAGGCAACTCTCCACGGGCGGTTAAAGAGGAGTCACTAACCCCCGTAAGGGGGAAAAAAATAAGGAACTGGCAAAAGTTGTCTCTCCTAGTCCAAAATCGGACTCAGGTGGTTTTATTATTTTGTGACAAAAGCAGAAATTAAAAGCAAGTGGTCCTCTACAAAATAGAAATAAAATAAAGATAAAGCCTCGCTCTACACAGAGGTATTTAAAGCTTCTTCTCTTTTACTCCTGGCTCTGTGTCTTCCACACACTCCTAAGAGTGCAGGTAATCTCCTTTCTGGTGTCAAAGAGGGCAAATAAATCTTCCCCAAAATGCAGCGTCTGGGCAAACTAAGAGAGAAGAGCGCTTCTTAGCAAAAACATTCATATTTATACACAAAAACATTTTACTCCTCCCAAAAGTTATCAAAAGGGACGTGCTTTATGTCTTGCCTATCCTTGTAAGTTAATGTAGGAAACACACGTTACAGTAATGAACTTCATGAACTCTACAGCTCGTGTGTGGTGTACGGTTGGCCACACACGTGCCTTTCAGGACGCACACACACACACACACACACACACACACACACACACACACAGCTGCATGCACCCGTCAAGGCCGCAGCTCCTGCCTCTGCTCTTCTTATCTGTCTAGGTACTTTCCTACACCTCACAGTTTCTCAAAGAAAGCTCTTTCTGTCCTAAAATGCAAAAACAGATCAGTATGTAAGCAAAAGATTAATATATAAGAAAGATATGTTTTTTTTGGGGGTTTCAACACAAACTCTAAGCAATGATATAATTTGCTTTTCAAAACAAATCTATCTAAGTGATTATATGGTTATCCTTGTAATACTGATAACGTTATATATGTTGTAAAGCAAGGAATGACACGGATTCTACTATTTCTTTGCTCTTGGTTTTCATCTGGCCTCGCGGACAACACAACTAAGCCTTCAAGGCAGCGCTGCAACCGTCGTCTTCAACCATAACCCTAATCCAAGTGCCCTCTAAGCAGCGCTGCCTGGAAGACGACGTTGGGGGCTCACCAAACTGTGTGGTGCGTAAGAGTCTGCCCTCAGGATTGTCTGTAAACTACTTTTTCTTTCTTTTTACTTTATTGACAAATTGTCAAGTTTCCAATTGACTGAATATATGTTATTGTTATATTATGCTGTTAATAAATGTTTTAAATTTGACAATGTAGTGTGGTACATTGCGAACAAAGGTCAGATATTATATTACATACAAGTGTAGTCTATAAATGGTGACCTGTGCTTTAAAAACAAGATTAAAAATCGAGAATCGAACCGTGACCTTAGAATCGAAAATGTAATTGAATCAAGGATTTGGAGAATCGTGACACACCTAATCCAAATCGATTTACAATTGCTATATATGTCAGAGGTCGCACCCCTCTGGAGCAACTAGGGGTTAAGTGTCTTGCTCAGGGGACACATTGGTTGATGTATCGCAGTTGGAATCAAAACCAGGTCTCCCAAACCAAAGGCATCCGTCATATCCACTGCTCCATCACCACCATCCATTCATCCGATCCGTCTTCTATAAACTTTGACCCCACCATCTGATGAGAGAAGAAGACAACAGAAGAGATAAATAGGGCTGTGACGGTATGTAGTTTACATACCGTGGTGAAAAGCAATACATCAAAACAGTATGGTGTTTAACGGTATTAAGCTATGAGCTAGCTGCTAGGCTAATGTATGCAGTGTAAAGTGTAATGGGAAAACACTGCAGCTATAGTGTCCACCCAGACTGATCTCATGATGTGTGCGTATGTATGACACACCATCCGTATGCCATTTTGACCAGTTATCAAGATGCATAATCGCTTTTAGCTGCGTATCAACGCAATTCGCCCACCATTGACATACATTGCGAGTGAATTTTCGCCATTGTGAGTAGTATAAAGGGACGTGGGACAGCGTAAGGAGGTTGGTTGGGGGTGGATGGGTAAACCACAGGACTTTCACCCAGGAGAGCTGGGTTTGTTTTTGACTTTTCAGCCGTTTTTTTTTTTGTTAATTTGTTTTCAAGCCTTCCACAATGTTTCTTTCATAAACCAACTGTTTATTGTTTTCCTAAGCGTGTTTAAGCATGTTTTCCTAAACCCAACCTTTTTTTTACACGCGTGACGTTTCTCGCGATAACAGTGGTGGGTATGTTTATATTTGCTGTATACAGCATAGACATACACGTGGATAGGGTTTAGGAAAGTGGCGGTATGTTTACGCAAAGTCATGATACCATGTTGGTCCACCTCAACTGAGAATGGAGTAATCTTTCCTTCTGTGAATATTCAATTAAACATTACCTGCAGATATCATACAGTTCGGAAATATTTGGACAGTGATTCAATTTACATAATTTTGGCCCTGTTTGCTAAGACAATGGATTTGACAAGAAATCATAGAGATGAACTTGTAGTGCAGACTTTCAACTTTAATTTTAGGGTATGTAAATCCAAATTGGAGGAAGGGTTTAGGAATTACACACATTTTCATACGTAGTCCCCTTATTTCAAGGGACCTAAAGTAATTGGACAATTGTGTCAAAAGCCTGTTTCATGAGCAGGTGTGGGCTATTCCCTCATTAGTTCATCATCAATTAGGCAAAAAGGTCTGGAGTTGAGTTCAGGTGTGGCATTTTCATTTGGAAGCTGTTGCGCTGCAATCCACAGCATGCAATCAAAGGAGCTCTCAGTGCAAGTTAAGCAGGCCAGTTCTGGAACAGCATTCTTTGGACTGATGAAATTAAGATCAACCTGTACCAGAATGATGAGAAGAGAAGAGTATGGAGAAGGCTTGGTACGGCTCTTTATTCAAAGCACACCCCATCATCTATAAAACATGGTGGAGGCAGTGTAATTGCATGGGCATGCATGGCTTCCAGTGGCACTGGGTCACTAGTGTTTATTGATGCTATGACAGAAGATGGAAGCAGTCGCATGAATTTTGAAGTCTATAGGAACATTCTGTCTGTTCATATTCAGCCAAATTCAACAAAGTTGATTGGACGGCGCTTCACAGTACATATGGACAATGACCCAAAACATACTGCAAAAGCAAACCAGTTTTTCGGGGGCAAAGAAGTGGGATATTTTACAATGATCGAATTCAATCACCTGATCTCAATCCAATCAAGCATGCGTTCCACTTGCTTAACAGAAAACCTAAGGCACAAAGACCTGAAAACAAACAACAGCTGAAGACTGCTGCAGTCAATGCCTGGCAAAGCATCACAAAGGAGGAAACCCAATGTTTGGGGATGTCTTTGGGTTCCAGCTTTTAGGCAGTCATCGCCTGCAAAGGATTCTCAACGAAGTATTAAGAATGAACATTTTGGGCACCTGGTTAGCTAACCTGATAGAGCGGGTGCCCATATATAGAGGTTTACTCTCAACGCAGCGGCCGCTGGGTTTGAATCTGATCTGCAGCCCTTTGCGCATGTCATTCCCCTTCTCTCTCCCCTTTCAAGTCTAAACTGTCCTATGCAAATAAAAATGCCAAATATACAGTACAGGCCAAAAGTTTGGACACACCTTCTCATTCAATGTGTTTCTTCATTTTCATGACTATTTACATTGTAGATTCTCACTGACAGCATCAAAACTATGAATGAACACATATGGAATTATGTACTTAACAAAAAGTTTGAAATAACTGAAAACATGTCTTATATTTTAGATTCTTCAAAGTAGCCACCCTTTGCTTTTTTGATAACTCTGCAAACCCTTGGTGTTCTCTCAATGAGCTTCATGAGGTAGTCACCTGAAATGGTTTTACCTTCACAGGTGTGCTTTGTCAGGGTTCATTAGTGGAAGTTTTTCCCTATTAAAGCGCCCATATTATGCTAATTTTCAGGTTCATAACTGTATTTTTAAGGTTGTACCAGAATAGGTTTACATGGTTTAATTTTCAAAAAACACCATATTTTTGTTGTACTGCACAGCTCTCTCTCACTGCTGCAGATCCTCTTTTCACCTGGTTTCTGTTTTACCTACAGAGTGAGACCTCTTTTCATCTTCTTCTTCACTACTATCTTTGATTGCACTTGCACATGCTCAGTAGCTCAGATGTAGATCATGTCAGCTAGCTAACTCTAGAGACAGTAAAAGAAAGCCTGTTTCTCCAACTTTGGTCAGTTACAAGGCAGGATTAGCTGGTAGACTTCTAAATGAGGGCGCACATGTAAGTAGTTCTTTTGTAGATTATGGTGAACTTGTGTGTGTTGTAGCAGTGCTTTGCTATTGAGAACGACATAGCATGCTAGCGTTAACTTCGCGTTAGTGTAGCTAATGCTAACGCTACGAGCTAACGGTTGTGGTTAGCCAGCTCATTTCGGACTGTGACATCACAGTTTGAACAGCTCACCAGGAGACTGAAAACAGGACACCATATCTCTCTCAGAACACCATGGATGGATTTTTTCAAAGTTTGTATGTGTGTGGAAGCACCAGAGACACAAAAGAACACCCCAAAAACCAGAAAAAGTGATTTTTTCATAATATGGGCACTTTATTAAAAAAGCAAAGGGTGGCTACTTTGAAGAATCTAAAATATAAGACATGTTTTCAGTTATATCATTCATAGTTTTGATGCCCTCAGTGAGAATCTACAATGTAAATAGTCATGAAAATAAAAGGAAGGGTGTCCAAACTTTTGGCCTGTACTGTATATATATATATAAATAAAAGAATGAACATGTTTTTTATGATTATTATAATTTGTCCAATTACTTTAGGTCCCTTGAAATAAGGGAACTATAAATGAAAAATGTGTGTAATTCCCAAACCCTTCCTCCAATTTTAATGTATATGCTCTCAAAATAAAACTGCACTGCAATTTCACCTCGATTTCTTTTCAAATCCATTGTGGTAGCGTACAGGGCCAAAATTATGAATACTGTATCACTGTCCAAACATTTCCGTACCTAACTGTAAGTACTAAAGCCTACAAATAATTCATAATAATCAAACACAATAGAAATTCCCCATATACTGTATTTAATGGGCTATCCACCCCTCTAGTGCATGCTGAAGTGACAAGCTAGAACATAGGATAGAAGACAGTAAAGATTAACTAACCAAAGATTATTGTGTTCATTATGTCCTATTACAAGACATACTGTATTTACTCCCAGTGTTTCCCATAAATCGATATATTTGTGGTGGCCCCACACAATCAATGTTGACCACCACATACCGCCGTATATGCTCTTTCTCTCTTTCCCCCCCCCTCTCTCTCTCTCCCCCCCCCTCTCTCTCTCTCTCTCTCTCCCTCTCTCTCTCTTTTTTTTTTTTTTTCCTCTCAACAGACCCAACTTTGAAAAGCTCTTTGCGGCAGATTAATTAATGCCATTAATTATTCTACACCCTTCAAAACAATAATCTAGATGGCGGTGTGAGCCTTGGTTTGCGCGATCCGCTAATTAACACACATAAGAAGAAGTTGCTTTTCCCCACATAGACGACGGCTGGAATCCATCCGGAGTTTAATGTTGAGTATCATTAATTTATTACCAGTGTTTATTCAGCGTTTTTCCTGCATAGAGAAAGTTTTGGGCCCCCTAAAGAGGTTTTAGCCAGCACCAAAGAAATATCACGAGGTCCAAAACATATGATTTTTGCAGCCAGCCTCCCTCTCATCCACAGTCACTACTGTATGAAGCTGGCTCTGATTTGACTGGATCTGAACGCTCCGCTGTATAGCACTGATGGTATCTCCGTTAGCAGAGTCAGACTGTACCGGGACTCTCCAGGTGACCATGCTGCTCTGGGGACCGCGACGAGCGAAACCACTGCTGACCGGACCCAGAGCTCTCTGTCTGCTGGAGCTCAGACTGCTGTCTGTCTGCGCGGCGGGTTAGGCTACTGTCTAGCAGGATTACATTGACAGTTTCATGACCTGTGAAAATAAAAGGCTTTTATGTCGCTTTAAGTCCTTTTTCTGTGTTTTGGTACAGTTTATTTGAGAGCCATATGGGAGGAGCCTACACACGAAACTAAGTTTTGAGGTCTTTAGCAGCGTTGACCTGACTCCCTGAATAAGCTGCAGAGACGTTGTCCTCTCTGCTGAGCCCTGTTCATGTAACAGCATCAGTTAAACTGTATTGTAAGGTTACATTTGCAATGAATGCGTGGTTCACATGCCTGTCGAACTCTAGGGACAGGTCTGTTGAGGTGGACAAAAACCAGGGCTGGACTGGCCATCTGGCATACCGGGCATTTTCCGGGTGGGCCGCACGACTTTGGGGCGAATCGCCAATATAAATAGGCCTTTAAAAAATTTGGGCCGGGCCGGCCCATAAAGAACTCTTTATGAAGTTTGGGGCTGTAGTAGCTGCTTCAACGTCAGCATTACCTGAAGTAGAGGAGGAGGAGGAGAGGTGGCTGGCTATACAGAGAAGCAGAAACAGCATCGTGACAGGGAAGAGGGCGAGGAGGAGGAGAGTGACCATGACAGGGCCATGGGAGCGAGTGAGGAAAAGATGGAAGAGAGATAGAGGACGACGTGGTAGGGTGAGTAGGCAAATTAACACAGACTCTCAGGAAGGGAGGGAGGCTGTGTGTGTGTGTGTGTGTGTGTGTGTGTGTGTGTGTGTGTGTGTGTGTGTGTGTGTGTGTGTGTGTGTGTGTGTGTCACATCATAACAATAACAAGCAGTTTGGCTGTAACATTGAAGTTAGTGGCTGTGAGGTAACCTAACTGCTAAGCTTACATTGAAAATGCTAGCAGTTAGCCTGTTGGGTAGCTGAAAGGTCTGTGTATCTATAAAATCAGTGTTGATACAAGCATCAGTGTTCCTTGAATGGCTTAATTAGCTTCTCTTGTATTGGTGCTCTTTTCCAGGGCATATACTACTCTCAGCTTTATTGTCACTTTTGGGAAAGTTTATGGTTATTGTATTTAATTCAATTCAATTCAATTTTATTTATAGTATCAAATCATAACAAAAGTTATCTCGAGACACTTTACAGATAGAGTAGGTCTAGACCACACTCTGTAATTTCCAAAACCCCAACAATTACAGTAATTCCATCAAGAGCAAGCATTAGCAGTGGCTATCGCGACAGTGGCAAGGAAAAACTCCCTTTTAGGAAGAAACCCCGGCAGACCCAGACTCTTGGTAGGGGTGTCTGACGGGCCGGTTGGGGGTGTGATGAACAGTGGCGATAATAGTCACATTAAAGGTCACAGTGATGTCGAAGGTTATCGTGGAAGTTCATGTCATAGCAGGGCACATCGTGTCATACTGAGTAGTGCTGTCCCCTATACCGTATCCAGACTACTCTGTGCATAGGAACATCACAGCAGGGCGTGCGGGATGTAGCGTGGCGCTGCAGAGCATGGGTGGATGCAGCAGGATGCAGCAGGATGCAGCAGGATGCCCCGGGATTGTCAGAGAATCACAGAGCATAGCTCTGCGAAGAAGAAACATAAGGACTCGGGGAGTAAACTCCCCAGAGCTAGATTAGTAACAAGCAATTCTGGGACAGGATGCATACAGAAGTAAAGCAAGAGAAGAGAGAGCAGCTCAGTGTGTCATAGGAAGGAAACAGCCTCCCCTGCAGTCTAGAATTGTAATAGCATAACTAAGAGAGGCAGGTTAAAGAGAGGTGCCTGGTCGGGCTAGAACTCTCCCCAACCGGATCGGGCTGTACTGGCCTGCCTCCCTCTACTCTTGCTATATTATTAATTATACAGTATATAAAACCGATGACTACGAGGGAGAAGCAGGTGGGCCGGGTTCGGTGGACGCTGCAACTCCTCACCCCTAACTATAAGCCTTTGTCAAAGAGGAGGGTTTTCAGTTTACTCTTGAATGTTGCGACGGTGTTCGCCCCTCGAACCCAGACTGGAAGCTGGTTTCACACGAAGCGAGCCTGATAGCTGAAGGCCCTGGCCCCAGTCTACTTCCAGAGACTCTAGGAACCACGAGTAGCCCCGCATTCCGGGAGCGCAGTGCCCTAGTGGGACAATAAGGTACTAAGAGCTCTTCTAGGTATGATGGTGCTTGACCATTTAGAGCTTTGTAAGTCAGGAGGAGGATTTTAAATTCGATCCTAGATTTCACAGGAAGCCAATGCAGAGAAGCTAATACAGGAGAAATATGATCTCTTCTCTTAGTTCTCGTCAGAACACGTGCTGCAGCATTCTGGATCAGCTGGAGAGCCTTAAGGGACTTATTTGGGCAACCTGATAATAAGGAATTGCAGTAATCTAATCTAGAAGTAACGAATGCATGGACTAGTTTTTCAGCATCATTCTGAGACAGGATATTCCTAATTTTGGCAATGTTACGAAGATGGAAAAAGGCTATTCTTGAGGTTTGTTTTAAATGGGCGTTGAAGGATATATCCTGATCAAGAATAACTCCCAAATTTCTGACAGCAGTGCTGGAGGCCAGGGCAATACCATCCAGAGTAGCTATATCTTTCGAAAACGAAGTTCGGCAGTGCGTTGGTCCTATCACAATAACTTCCGTTTTGTCTGAGTTTAACATCAGGAAGTTGTGGGTCATCCAGGATTTTATATCCTCAACACACGTTTGTAGTCTTGCTAACTGACCACTTTCATCTGGCTTAATTGACAGATATAATTGGGTATCGTCTGCGTAGCAGTGATAATTAATTGAGTGTTTCCTAATATTGGCCTAGAGGAAGCATATATAAGGAAAATAGAATTGGTCCAAGCACTGAGCCTTGAGGAACGCCATGGCTAACCTTTGGCGTGCTTGGAGGGTTTATCGTTAATGTTAACAAATTGGGATCGCTCAGAGAAATAAGACTTAAACCATCTTAGTGCAGTTCCTTTAATTCCGACTAAGTGTTCTAATCTCTGTAACAGGATTGTATGATCAATAGTGTCAAATGCAGCACTAAGATCTAGTAAAACAAGAATGGAGACAAGTCCTTTGTCTGCAGCTGTTAGAAGGTCGTTAGTAATTTTCACCAGTGCGTTTTCTCTTGCTGTGATTCTTTCTAAATCCTGATTGAAAGTCATCAAATAAACTGTTGCTATGTAGAAAATCACATAACTGATTAGCAACCACCTTCTCAAGGATCTTGGATAGAAAGGGAAGGTTAGATATAGGTCTATATTTGCTAAGACCTCAGGATCCAGGGTCGGTTTTTTCAGAAGAGGTTTTATCACAGCTATTTTAAATGACTGCGGTACATAGCCTGTTAATAGAGACATATTGATCATATCTAGTAGTGAAGTGTTTACCACGGGTAACGCCTTCTTTGAGTAGCCTCGTTGGGATGGGGTCCAAGAGACAGGTAGATGGCTTAGCTGAGGATATCTTTAACATTAATTGTTGAAGGTCTATAGGATAAAAGCAGTCTAAGTATATGTCCGGACTAGTCGTGCTCGTTCTAGTGGTCCTGTATTTAAAGATGAACTGTTAGAAGTTGAGGGCAAAAGGTGATTAATTTTATCTCTAATTGTTATAATTTTATCATTGAAGAAGCTCATGAAGTCATCACTATACAGAGCTAGAGGAATAGATGGCTCAGTAGAGCTATGACTGTCTGTCAGCCTGGCTACAGTGCTGAAAAGAAACCTTGGGTTGTTCTTATTTTCTTCTATTAGTGAAGAGTAATAGTCTGGTTATCTTTGTTCTTAAGGCCTTCCTATAGGTTTTGAGACTTTCGCGCCTTCCAGACGGGATTTCTCCACTTTGGTGGGCGCCACTTACCCTCGAGGTTTCGCGAGACTTGTTTCAATCTGCGAGTTTGTTCGTTATACCAAGGAGCTGTTTTCCTTCGCTTCATCGTCTTCTTTTGTGAGAGGAGCGAGAGTCCAAGGTCGATGCGTAGGCAAAATTAGCACCGTCCACACAAATGCATCAACCCGAGAGGGACTGAGGTTAACATAGAGGTCCTCTGTTATTCTAAGGCACGACATAGAGTCAAATGCTGTTGTAATATCTTCCTTAAATTTAGCTATAGCACTGTCAGATAGGCATCTAGTGTAAAAGCCTTTATCTAGTTTAGTATGGTCAGGTAGCAAGAATTCAAAAGTAATTAAAAATGATCTGATAATACCAAATTCTGCGGAAATATTATTAAATCCTCAATCTCAATACCATATGCCGCACCAGGTCGAGGGTGTGGTTAAAACAGTCGCTCGCCTTGTGCACAGTCTGACTGAAACCGATTGAATCCAGTAATGTGTTGAAAGCAATAGTAAGTATGCTGTCAACGTCCACATGGATATTAAAATCACCTACAATAAGTACTTTGTCTGATTTAAGGACTACACTTGATAAAAATCTGAGAATTCAGATAAAAATTCAGAATAACGGACCTGGAGCTCGGTAGACAACAACAAATATAATTGGCTGTTCTGATTTCCATGTTGGATGTTCCGAGATTAAGAACAAGGCTTTCAAAAGAGTTATAATTCAGTTTGGGTTTAGGATTAATTAACAGGATTGAATCAAATGTGGCTGCAACTCCCCCCTCCCCGGCAGGCCTCTAGGAATTTGAGTATGTATATGACTGGGAGGAGTCGCTTCATTTAGACTAACATATTCTTCATGGCCCAGCCATGTTTCAGTAAGACAGAATAGATCAATTTGATTATCAGATATCAATTCATTTACTAGTGCTGCTTTAGAAGACAGAGATCTGATATTTAGTAATCCACATCTAATTTTCCTATCCTTTTCTATCATTGCAGTGGTAGTTTTAATTCCAATTAGGTTGTTAAGTATTGCCCCTCTATTCACCACTTTGTGTGGTCTGTTGTTGATTATAATTGGAATAGTACCAGTACTACATGTTACTGGAATAGTACTAGTACTACACGTTACTGGAATAACACTAGTACTACATATTATCCACGCAGAAAACATTTTCAGATTCATCCACTGGTATAGTGCTATCAGGATCAATGCCCTGGGGGACATGAATCTGTGATATTTTCAACATAATGTCAATACTTGCCTTTCAGTGTGGTGGTTATGTTGTCAGATAGCATCCTGCCCGCGTTCGGTTTGGGTGGAGACCATCACGCTTCAGCAGGTTGGGCATCTCCCAGAACAAGTTGAAGTTGTCGACATAGGGAATGCTCGGGAAGTGCAGAGTGGTTCCAGCCAGGTGTGGAGCCAGAACAGTCTGGACCATCTCTCCGCACCCTTCCTGTAGTGGGTAGAGGCCCAGAGATGACAATCCGTTTTCCTGTGCCCATCAGGGTGGAGAGAGGAGAGTGGTGAAGTCTTCCTGGAGTGCTATCGACCGTCTCTCTCTGATGTCGTTTGCGCCCACATGCCACGATGATGTTGTCGACCTTGGCGTGCGGGCGAGGATGCGGAAGTTTGTGCTGGATGTCACGGACCTTGGCACCGGGGAAGCAGTAGACCTTGGGGGACCGCTAGGTAAAGGGGAATGTGGAGGTCTCTTACCATGGAGCTTCCGTGACCAGCGTGGAGGTTGATGAGTCCGGGGGGAGAGTCCGCCCTCAATGGCGCGTCGACTGTGTGGCTGGACCAGGATGAGCTGCGTGGGGCGCGTTGCAGAGAAGGGAACTCCTCGTCGTTACGTCAGAATGCTGTAGCGGTTTTCTAGTTGTAGGGGTTGGGCTGGGGCTGAGCGTTGTCCTGACCGCCTGCTCTGGTGCTTGCTTACACGCCATGGCTCAGGTTGGTGTGGAGTGGAGCTGGTCGGCAGAGCTGGCTGGGTCCTCGGCAGAAGCCGAGGAGACAACAGGGACAGAGGTTGTATTAGTGCGTGGTGGGGTGAGAGTAGTGCAGGGCACAGTGGAATCAAAACATCCGTCCAGTGTGGTGTGGGGGGAACTTCCAATGATAATGGAGTCGAGGAACTCTTCACTTGCCTTGATCTGGTGGAGAGTCGATATTCTGGCTTCAAGTTCCACTATCTTCTGGCTGAACAGGAGGCGCGAGTCACAGCCAGGTGAACAGCTGAGGGGGCATCGTGTAGCTTGCTAGTTTAGCTAGTAGCAACGTTGATGGAGGCCTTCTCCTAAAACCTAAAACCTTCACAAGTCGAAATACAATGCAGGTGCTCCTGCTTGTATTAGCAAGCTGTGGATAGCTCGTTACTGCTACCAAAATATGGAATAGATTCGATTTTCCAGGAGGCAAAAATCCTGAGTGGTTCGCTTTAACTCCCGCTAGCAGGCAGAGCTAACTAGCCGTTAGCACAACAAATACCTAGACGTATAACGGAGCGGAGGAAAGTTTTGCAAACAACGGAGAAACTGCTGCCAGACAGGTCCGGTTAAAATACAGCTAAACGGTGTAATTAGTAACTGTATTTCGTTGTGGAGGACTTAAAATCGCAAGACGTTAAGCGTCCGTCTGCCCAGCGTATTTAGCAGACACTTGTGTCCAAAGCGACAAAATATGAATCTTACAATAATTAAAATTAACAGTAAACAGTTTTAAAGTTGCTAAGCCACATTGAGCACAATAGTAATAACAATAATGGCAATACAGTATTAAATATCAATCATAAAAAAATAATAAAAATACCATAAATATACAAACCATAACTCTAAGAATTAATGAATTATTTAAGTGTAAGATCAACAGATAAGTCTTGAGACCCCTCGAAGGATCAAAAAACGATCACATGAACGCTGAACACTAGACAACTCATACCACAAAATGCATGCATATTTTAAGAGGACTGTCTCCGGGAATGTGTGTGACCAATCACGCGGCTTTGGGGGGCCGGCCTCGGCCAAAAATGCCAGGCCCAATTTTTTGTCCCAGTCCAGCCCTGACAAAACTAATAGCTGACTGTTCCTTTGAAGCGGTGGCCACCTGTCCCAAACCGTGGAAAGCCATTCCAATTGTCTTACATTCTGGAGTCTCTGTTGCAAAGCAGCTGAAGACACACTTGTTTAAATTTGCTTTTGACTCATGTTGTTTGGGTTTTAGGTTTTAATCTTTTAAAGCAACACTATGTAGCTTTTCCAGCTTCGGTCCCCTTACAGGCTGGAAGTGAAATTGTCCTATTATGTCTCATTGGAACTACAGATCAGCTACCTGATCTGGCAAACTTGCATATGTGCGGTTATAACCGGGGAGAGCCGCAAAGCAAATGCATACGTGCCATTCATCCTGTTACGAGTTGATGAACCACTGAAACGATTTTGGAAACATTATTTTAAGTACAAAACGTTCTAGTGTTCTAGTCTATTTCAAATAAACGTATTATATTATTATTATTATACTACTGTAGGCCTACAGGCTATTCAACATCACTGACAATTTATCAATATTTCAAAATAGAAAACATTCCAACTTGTTATGTTGTTATTGTTATTTTATGTGTAAGCAGGGCGATTTACGGGGCATAGGGTGGCAAATGCCACCCTAAAAGAAAGCCTTGCCGCCCCCCTGCCACCCCAGTTGGCAGCAACAAATTAAAAGTTATGGCCAGTTTGATAATTTACGGTAAATCTTCATGTCCGAATTGCGATGTGAATGCAGCAGCGCATGACGCCAGACCGGTGAGAGAACTGTTTTGTGTGGAAAACTGAGTAGCATGAAGCGAGGGAGACACGTGTCGCGAGGGAAAGGAGACACAGGAGGAAAGAGGTCAAAATGGATTAACTATCTATCACGAAATGAAATTATAACGAAACAAGTGCTAGCATAGTTACGATGCTGATTTTGAGATAAATCAGGTTGAAGAACGTTATTTCGGCTAACTATATATATAATGTTAGTTAGGTCTGATGTTTGTTTTGTGTAAAGTAGGCTACAAAAGCTAATATTGATTTTAATCTTACAGAAATGAAGAGGAAAGTTAGCATATGTAGTTTTTTCTCACCAAAGAGAAAGGCGAGAAATAGAAAATGAACAACTGAGCAAGGTAGACAGAGAAGATGAGGTGGTAGGAGAGAGAGAAGAGGTGGAGAGAGAGAAGGGCCACAGAAAAAAACAGAGATAGAATACAAGGCCAAGGCGACCAGTGACAGGAGGAGGTGGGAAAAGACCACAGCGTTGAAGATATGGGAGGAGAGCATCACCAAGATGAGGAGGGAGAAAGCGAGAGACAAGATAAGGTGCAGGGCTCAGACAGTGAAAGGGAAAGCAGAGTGCCTGGACCATCACCAATCATCTCCTGTCGAGCTGGTCCACACGGTATGGAAATTGTTGCTGCATATATCCTAAGTTACATATGAATACTAACAACAAATGACGAACATTTTTATAAAATTTAAGAGACATTGCTTTGACATCAAATAAATATAAAAACCCACATTTACTGAAATATTAATAATTAGTGAAAGTTGTCAGTGTAAAAGTGTGATGAGATGGGGAGATGAGTTTTATATATTTGTGCATAAAACGTCTTTTAGATCTATTGCTCAGATTAAATTAAAACGTTTAACAAATTAACCTAAAAATACTCTCTCAGGCTAAAATTGTTAGTGTGTGTTAACAGTCTGATGGTTATAACTAATCAATGACAGTTCCTAATCTTGTACAAATGCTGTCTGCATCGCTGCCTCTCTGACACAGTAAAAACCGTTTGCTTCCCCTCTCACACATCTGCCTCTCATCACCTGGGTCTCACCTTAAAGCCTGTCCTGTGATAATGTCCCTTACTTCTATCATACTTCTATATCTCCTATTAAGTGAGATCACATTTATTGTCGTGAGTTATTCCTAATGTAAACTGTTTCAAATGAAAACCTCAAATGCAGGACTCTGATTGCATGAGATGAAGTTTGTCTGTATGTGTTTGTAAATGGCAGCCTGTGCCCTTTTGTAGTGTATACTATTTCTCATCAAACTGTATTAAAATTCTGTATATATATATGTCTGCCATATGTTGCCACCCCTCAAAAGTTCCTGCTCCTCTCACGCCACCCCATAAATATTTTTTCTAGATCCGCCCCTGTGTGTAAGAGGCACAAAAAAATCCCCACTAGGGTAATTGGGTGAGTAGCAAACATAAGAATTTTGTTCATGTTCAAGTTAACAATATATACAGGAACATTTAAGTTTATTTGTCTTGCATGCAGAAGGTCACAAAGAGGTGATCAGCATCTGGTTTTTAAAAAGAATAACAACTTGTGGTAACTTTGGTTTTGTCAAAAGAGCAATTTATTTATGTTTTTGCCGATGAAAAATTACATTGTGTGCTGTGACTGACCCCGGGACCCTTCTAGCCTTGAGGATGGGATGGTGAGCAAATATTCAATTTAAGCTATTTAATCTGATGATCATCAATCATCAATCTGATGCATTTTTTCCCATCAACAGTGTAATATTTCAATATTTACTACATTAAAATTAATTTGACTGGCAAAACAGTTAATGTCCTTCTGACATTACACAATAATAAAAGTCATAATTTTTAAAGACTTAAAAGTTTTGGTCAATATTTTACTTCTTCCAACCATATTGTTAAATAAAGAGTCAATGTGGATTTACATATTGAAATATCATAATCCTGCAATGAATCATTATGAAAACTAAACTTTACTACTTTGGGCCCGGGTCATCATCAAAAAGCGAATTAGTACATTCATGATTTTGTCCATGTTGATATTAGCTGCTTTACAATTATTAAAAACGTTGCATTGTTTATCTTTTCATATAGCTAGACGTCTAGACTCTGGGACAAGGCCGTCATGTTTAAATACCTGCCATGCTGATTCCAAACAGACAGCTTTGTCAAGGCAGTTTGGGCTTCAGATAGCTTTTACACAGTGGCCATCGTTAATGACAAATCATTTTCCACTATGAACGTGTTGGTGGAACTTGTTTCATTGGTTGGTTAGATGATTGGTTAAATCCATAGACAGTATGGTTAAATCCAGCGATCAAAACAAATCCAATGTGGACTTTATTAATTTATTTTTTTTCTTAAATAATCATATGCCAGAAATTGGGAACCAGGCCCGAGTACTTACACCCCCAAACATTTTCTCATTGAATCTATACGATTCACTTAGGTCACCAATTTTGGTTTCAAAACGAATTTCAGCAAGTGAGTGATTTTCATATCTGATAAAGACCAGCAGAGAATTCAGTCCTGTTCAGACACTAAGTGGTGCGACTGTGTAGCACAGCCTGCTTCCTTTCAGCTCTCATGTCAACGTGTTGGAGTGAAGCTCACAGACCTGCAGAGACTTTGTGCATCAAGTCTGTTGACTCTGCAGATTTCACTGAAGTAAAAAAATGGAAATAAACTGCTGAGAGACCTGAACGCATCATTACTGCAGAAACAGAGAGACATTTACTGCTCCTTTACTGATGATTTACTGCTTTTGGGTTCATCCTCACAGCTTCACCGACAAGGTTGGATGTTTACAGAAAATACTGGATCTTTGCTTTGATACTGTGTTTAGTTTGATACTGCTGAATCCAACATGGACTGAATCCAACTCTGTACTGACCTCAGAGTCTCCAGTCTACAGTTTGGACTCTCCTTCAGATCACACAGCTTCTTCACGTCTGAATCCTTCAGGTTGTTGTTACCCTTCAGGTTCAGCTTTCTCAGATGAGAGGGGTTGGACTTCAGCGCTGAGGCCAGAGTAGCACAGCTGTTCTCTGATAAACCACAGTTCCACAATCTGAATAAAGAATTAATGAAGATAAAAATCTATTTATAATCCAGTTAGAATTGTTGATGTTTTAAATAAGTGTAGCTCAACATTACTTTGTCATAAGCAATGACATTTTCATGAGATAGAGATTTTGTAATTGTGGATCATCATCGTTTCAGCCAATAAAGGATCAATACTATATTCATCCTCTAAACAGCTGTGTTCTAAAAACAATTACAGAAACAAATACATAGTTCTACTTCAGCAAGTAAACATTAGCAATTTAAAACCATATGTGACCATTTCCAAACAATTATAAACTTTAATTTCTTTAACAACTAACTGGACATTTTCTTCAACAAGCACAAGTCTCTTGTGACTGCAGAAATAATTTACTACAAGAAACAAAAATATGAACAAAAGAACATTTCTAACTTCATGGATATTAATTATGTTTGTACATCAATTCAAATTAAATTGTTAAACATATTAGATCTATAAAAGTTACAGAGTCAGTTAACTGACTTCAGAGTCTCCAGTCTACAGTTTGGACTCTCCAGAAAACCACACAGCTGCTTCACTCCTAAATCCTTCAGCTCATTGTGACTCAGGTCCAGCTTTCTCAGATGGGAAGGGTTGGACTTCAGACCTAAGACCAGAGCAGCACAGCTGATCTTTGACAAACTGCATCTGCTCAAACTGAATAAAGAACAAATTAAGACAAAATATTTTAATAATCCAATCAAATGTGTTGATTTTTAAATGTGTAGCTCAACATTAGTATGTCCTTATCGATGGTCTTTTTCCTTAAAATGAGTAGATTGTTACTATGTGTAATTGTGGATCTTCGTCATGTCAGCCAATAAAGGATCAATACTATATTCATCCTAAAACAGCTGTGTGTTGGAAAAATGATGATCATTGACCAGACAGTTTTGAAAACACTGAAATTAACAAAAATAAATACATATTTCTACTTAGAGCACGTAAACATTAGCAATAATTATAAATATGAATTTACTTACTAACAACTAACAATGGACATCCTCTACAGTTTCTTTACAAAACATTTTTTGTGACTGCAGACTAAATTTACTATAAGAAGAATTAAAATATGAACAAAAACAAAATGTATAACTTCATGGATGTAAGTTATGTTTGTACATAAATGAACAAATTAAATTGTTAAACATATTATATCTATAAGAGTTACAAAGAGTCAGCGAACTGACCTCAGAGTCTCCAGTCTACAGTTTGGATTTTCCAGAAAACCACACAGCAGCTTTACTCCTGAATCCTTCAGCTCGTTGTCATTCAGGGCAGCTCTTTCAGATGGGAGGGTTGGACTTCGATGCTGAGGCCAGAGCAGCACAGCTGATCTCTGACAAACTGCATCTCACCAATCTAAATAAAGAATAAATGATGAAACTTTAGAAGACAATTTCCCTGCTTGAAATCATTCAATGTTTAATGATCTTTCTGAGCTGAAGAGGGTTTAGAAAACAGAAACACTTGAACTCAACAGGATCAGGATAAAAACTGTCAAATACAAAAGTGAAAAAGTATAATTAATATTAATGACAACATGCTGCTACTTCAATAAAAACAAATCTTTACTTACTAAACTGGAAAATCTTATTTCAAAAGACGGTCTATTCTATATGGCTGTCTCCGTAAAGTTTAAATACTATGTTTGTGTGCAACACAACATTTAAAGTCAAATCAAGTCAGCTTTATTGTCAATTTCTTCACCATCCCACGGTGAAGAAGAAAAATGCACAACAGATAAGACAAGAAATTTCTACCACAAGAGTTAAAAAAAAGTGCTCAACAAAGTCACATGACATTTCCTAGCTTTATCCACAGCCTGGTGGATAAAGCTGTTTGCTAGTCTCGAGGAGCGGGCACTGAGGCTTCTACATCTCCTCACAGAGGGCAGGAGAATGAAAACACTGTGTGTGGGATGGCTGTCGCGCTCACAATCATGGTTAGCTTTTTGGGTGACGTAGGTGGTTTATATATCTTGCAGGGAGGGGAGTGGGGGCCCCAAAGATCTTTCCAGCTGTGTTCATTATGTGCTGCAGGGCTTTTCTGTTGTAGTCAGTCATGATGTGAAAGTAAAAGTGCCCATGATGTGTGATGGGGCTCTTGCTCTCTTGAGTTTGCATAGTAAATAGAGGTGCCGCTGTGCTTTCTTTGCCAGTGATGCATTGTGATGATCCAGGAGATGTCCTCACTGATGTGCACCCCTGGAATTGGGTGCCACTCACCCTCTCCACAGCAGCATTGATGGTCAGTGGTGGGTGATGGGACCTCTCTCTCTCTAGAAGTCAACATCAACCTCCTTGGTCTAGCTGACATTCAGCAGGAGGTTGTTGTCTCTGCACCATGTGGTCAGAAGGTCGACCTCCTTCCTGTAGTTGGTCTCATCGTTATTGGTAATGAGACCCACAAGAGCTGTGTCGTCGCAAACTTCACCATGTGATTTGTGCTGTAGGTTGGTGTGCAGTCATGTGTCAGCAGGTTAAAGAGCAGGGGAGTGAGCACACATCCTCCGGTGATGCTGTATATATATATATATATATATATATATATATATATGTACATACAGTATGTTTATATAATGTGTATGTGATACATGGATGTATAGTAAGTAAGACTCGAAGATATTGCATTATTGCATAAGCATTTTTTTGGGGTGGGGGGCTTCTTCGTTGGATTTTGTTCGGGGTGGCTGGCATAGAGAAGCATTAGCACAGAACACACGATTAATGTAAAAATATTTTCGGTTCATCATAAAACCAAATTTTTATTATTCACTGTACAAAGACCTAAATACATTAACTGACCTCAGAGTCTCCCGCCTGCAGTTTGGATTCTCCAATCCAGCACACAGACGCTTCACTCCTGAATCCTTCAGCTTGTTGTTGTTCCACAGATCCAGCTTCTCAGATGGGAGGGGTTGGACTTCAGAGCTGAGAGCAGAGGAGCACAGCTGATGACTGACAAAACCGCATCTCCACAATCTGAATAAAGAACAAATAAGTAGGTTATAATCCAATTTTTACAACATTACTTTGTCCTAATGAATTATATTTTCCTAAAATGAGTAGACAGACTTTGTCATTGTGTCATAGTGGATCGTCATAATGTCACCCCTTTTATTCTGCCATATTTTCTCTTCATCTGGCACTTTCATTGCCATTCTCTACCTGTTCATCAGAGTTTCCACCTGTCCCTGTCATATCACTACAACTTCATCAAAACACGACCAATAAAAGAGACACCCCACTTTACACCATAGGAAAATGGAAAAATATGCAACCTGTGATTCAAACAAGCCAGGACCACAAATGATCCTCAAATCATTTATGAAAACTCGAAAATATACAAAACATGTGAATGTCCCCAGCAATTACAACCAATAACAATTCAGAAACACAGTCTGGTTTCTTGCTAGCCATACATCATACTCGGATTCTAGTCAGAATATGAGTCTGTTATGTACTGTACATCAGCTTGTAGTGATCACCGCGCTTTATCACACATGCCCCTGCCACAGACACACCGCCAGACTGCCTAGATGCCTGCACTTTAAAACGAAGATGGGCGTGTCTGTCCAGAGAGTGTCTCGTAGCTTGCCGCCCAACAACTAGAAAGTTACAGAAGGTAATTACTCTAATTTACCAAACTTCTTCTGTGACTCCACCAAAACCAGGTTTTCACGCCACTATTCCCTGGAGCCGACGTTTGTAAACACGAGAAGAAAATCAAAGATTGACTATTAAGGGCAAGATGTGTAGGGTTGGACATCGTTTGGATTTTTAACAATTCTGATTCCTATTCCAATTCTTCCTTTCGATTCCGATTCTTTGAGGGGTGGAGTTGAAGACTGGTCACATGCTTATTACACAAATAAGAGGAAAGATTTATTTTGATTCAATGGTGGTTTGCAGTTTAACCTGGCCTTTTTTAATGTAAAAAAGCCACACTACAGCAACGCTTACTGCTTACTGTACTCCACGGCTACAACACAACGAGTGCCTGGTCGCTAACGAAACCCAAACTTTAACATAATTCTATTGAGGGAATTGGTTAGCCGATGCCCAACTGTATAGATGTGTCATTAAATTTTATTTGATCAAAGATTGACCATTGAGTGCAAGAGGCGCGCACTAAATTCTTTGGTTGGGTGTTTGCTGGGGACCTACAGAGAACTACTTTGATGTTGAGAGAAAACACTCATTTGTTGCTCCAAGTTAAATGTATTAAGCTGAAGACTCAGTTTAGTTACTATGTTTATTTAGTTATTTTTATAAACAACAAAACCATGTGGAGCTCTTTAATCAGAGCAAATACAAGTAACGGATCAGTACTCTGTATCGGCAGATATTCAATATTTGAAAGATCAGATCAGGAGTCAAAAAACGCTGGACGGGACATCTCTATTAATAATAAACCAATAAGACTTAAAGTAACAAAAAGCCTAACTTAAATGCTAAATATTACGAGCCCCCACTTTGTCATGAATCAGCTCAAAACTCTTGACAAAAAAAGGGACACCACACAAAAATTAACCCATAGTTTTGATAATCACATCTGGACTTACTGAGCTTTTCTGCAGTTCCTCACAGCTGGAATCAGTCTCAGTTTTCCCTCATCTGATGTGTTGTACTTATGCAGGTACAACTCATTCAGAACCTCCTCTGACATCTGCAGCATGTAGGCCAGAGCTGAGCAGTGGATCACAGAGAGTCTCTTCTCTGATCTCTTCTCTGACTTCAGGAACTCTTGGATCTCCTGATGGACTGAGTGGTGATCCATCTCCGTCCAGACAGTGGAAGATGTTGATGCTTCTGTCAGGAGAGATCTTATCAGTATTCATCTTCTTCTTGGTTGTTGATGGTTCTGTGGAAGATTTCTTTACTGTTGTCTGTCAGAACCAGCAGGCCTCCTAAGAGTCCCTGGTTGGACTCCAGAGAGAGGCCATGAAGGAAGCGGACAAACAGGTCCAGGTGGCCATTTTTACTCCTCAGGGATTTCTCCATGGGCTCTTTCAGGAAGACATCCAGGGATGGGTATTGGTCATTGTCACTGCCGTCGTCGTCTCTCGTTGTCGTGTCTTTGTCATCATCATCATCCAGGAATGAATCACTGTTGTCACAGTCCCAGTCTTCTTTCAGGAAGTCCTCCAGTACCTGTGTGTTCCTGTTGGTGTAACAGTGGAACAGGTAGACTGCAGCCAGAAACTCCTGAACGCTCAGATGAACGAAGCAGTAAACAGTTTTCTGGAAGATCACATCTCTCTCTTTTGAAGCTCTCTGAACAAACTCCTGAGTACAGCGAGGCCTCTGTGACATCCAGACCACAGCGCTCCAGGTCTTCTTGGTAGAACATGATGTTTCTTTTCTTTCAGCTGTTCAAACGCCAGCCTCCCCAGCTTCAGAAGAACTTCCCTGTCAGCCTCCGTCAGCTCCTGTGGATCTCTCTCTCCATGTCCCTAGCATACTTGCGGCTTCTTCCTCTTTGTCTGAACCAGCAGGAAGTGTGAGTACATGTCGGTCAGGGTCTTGGGCAGCTTTTCTTTCTGGTCTGTCTGGCTCTCTACATGTGGTCCAGAACTGTAGCAGTGATCCAGCAGAAGACTGGGATCAGACACATGATAAGGAGGCTCCTGGATGTCTTGATGTGGGAGATGATTCTGCTGGACAGCTCTTCATCACTGACTCTCTTCCGCAAGTACTCCTCCTTCTAGGGCGTCAGTGAAGCCTCGTACTTCTGTTACCCTGTCAACACAGGTAGGAGGGATCTGATTGGCTGCTGCAGGTCGGGAAGTTATCCAGACGAGAGCCGAGGGAAGCAGCTTCCCCTGGATGAGGTTTGTCACCGCAGCACGACTGATGACTTCTGTGTGACATCAGAAACAGCCTCATTGTTGTTGAAATCCAGGTAAAGTCTGCTTTCATCCAGGGCGTCAAAGATGAAGAGAACTTTAGAGCCAGCGAGCCTCTGCTGTGACCTCCTGTAATGTTGGATGGAAAACACGGAGCAGATCCAGAAGACTGTACTGCTCATCTTTGATCAAGTTCAGCTCCCTGAAGGAAAGAGGAATCACCAGATCCACATCCTGGTTTTCCAAACCCTCGGCCCAGTCCAGACAGAACTTCTGCACTGAGAAGTTTTTCCAACGCCAGCGCCGCATCATCATAACGACTCTGATGTGTTTCTGTTGGTCAGGTAAGGCTTTAAAGATGTCGCGCACTTGATTGGAGTTTCATGGAGGGTCTCCATCTTGGAAGCTGTCTCATGTTGGGTATTAACTTCTTCACTCTGTCCGTCTGTGATGTAGAGTGCAGTGAAGATCCTGGTGGGGGGGGTTTCACTTCCTGTTTGATCAGCTCCTTCATTCACACGTTTATATGTCCCCCTCTACACTGATCTTATGTTTATGTTTACAACTTACACTTAAAAATATATTATTTTTTTTATTTTTTTTTGTTTTTTAAAAAACTTTAAAATAAAAAAAAAAAAAAAAAATAATAATTATTTTTTTAAAAAAAAAACAATTATAACAATAAAAAGGAATGACAACGGAGGGATTTGATTTCTCTAAATGTCATGACACAAGAAGAATCCTGTTTTGAGACATGAAGACATCAGCAGAAAGATGGACAGTCTTACTTGTTCTGGATCTTTCTCCACACTGGGGACAGCAGGAGTCTCCTGATGAAGCAGACTGGTCCCAGTATGAGGTGATGCACTGTCTGCAGAACCAGTGTCCACAGCTGATAGAGACTGGATCCTTCAGGACGTCCTGACACAAAGCACAGCAGGACGGCTGGTCCTCCTCACAAACATCACTCCTTTCCCTCTTTCTGTCAACACATTTATTTATGAAATGATTTGTTGATTAAAAAAAAAACTCAGTCTGTAACGAAAACCCAACTCCCTCCAGACTGAGCTACTGCCACCCCAAAACAAAGACAAACAAAGAAATCTCTTCATAACTAAAATGAACAGTTGATTGTTGTTTGAAGATATCAACATTTGACCAAAACTGTCTCAAAGCTCAGATGTTCTCAGAGAACAGTAAAAGTGTTGTTACCATTCTGTTTGAATTCAGTCTGTAATGAAAATGTTCCTTTTATCTAAACTCTCCTGCTTTCATAAACACTATTAACTGTTTTTCCTCTCTGACTGTCTTATTAAACATTTAGTGATCCGTCTGTAGTTTAATAATACAAACTAACAACATTAATAAAAAAACTATAATAAATAAACATAAGTACTGCCCATGGATGTTTATTCTTCACCTGCAGGAACAAGATATGGTGGAGAGAACTACTACTAAGCTTTCAACTACAAGTTCTGAATCATTAAGTAACCTCAAACTCACATAATCAAGGTGAGTAAAGCTTCTCTACAAATAATTTTTGAGAATTAAATTTTTTTTGAGAATAATGATGTGCACTGATTTAAGACCTGGATGGTCGTTACAGATGGCTGCAGGAAAAGTAAAACCAACCAAATATTTTGAAACAAATATGGGAAAATGAATTACACATTTGAAGCACATTCGTTCGGCCAAAAATATGAATAATTTCTCAAAGTGTAAATTCTGAAATGGAGGCGACGAATGCCGGCTGCAGAAATACAATCAGTACTTTGTGGCTATAAAACCCAGAACAGATCCATCGTGGTTAGCAGGGCTCCAGACTAACTTTTTTCACTAGGGGCACAGTGGCCTCCAACTGAAAATTTTAAGGGCACAACCAGAAAATGTAATGGCACACATAAATCAACATGCTGACCAAATATTCACATTTCTTTTAATTTTACACTGTATTAATAAATACTTTGATAATAGATGCAGAAATTACAATGTGCTGATTAAAATTCAGTGTCAAATTTTATTGTGCACTTTTGAAGATGGAACACAGAAGGTAAACCAACAGCACCATCGCTGTCATGCGATAAATATAAAAAAATATACCATACATTCAGAATAAAAAAAGTGCTTAGTAACAAAGTGCTTAGTAACCTTTTGGTCATTTCACAGTTAAAAACAATACTTAACAAATGTATGTAAACAATAAGGGCACTGGCCAATAACATTCCACTAGAACAAGTAGGCCTAAACAACTTGTGCCTTTACTCACTCCCCTTAGAGCAGATCCTTTTTCAATTTGGTGAAAGGTAGTAGCACGCTCGATTATCTCTAGGACCCTCCCCCTCCACACATTAGCCACTTACAGGCCATTCCCTATCCTTCTCACACTCGTTGGCCTGCCACGGATTGCGGATTCATCGACGCGCCCTGTCATGGGGCTACCCCTATAGCCGTTCGAAGCTTCAGTGGTGGCATTGGTCTTAGCATGCTAAGCTAATCCTAGCATGAGCGTTAGTATAGGACTGTTAGCGTTAGCATTACTATTAGCATGTGGGCTAGCATCAATGGACACATGGCTTGTCATTTCATGTCATTTCATTTCACTGTATTTAAGTACTAGTCGAAGGAGTAGAAATCATGATTTGATAAATACAACACATACACAGTTAATTTTGGGTCGTTTGGGGTTGTTGGATTTACCCGGGGTCATCCGGGTGTTTGCATGTTTCGTTCACCTGTTCTTATCTTCGGGCAGGGATCTGGGTTGAAGTGGCAAACAGGAAGTGATAGAGTCTGGAGTAATTTATAGGGGGGAAGACCTGGAATGGTCCAAGTGTAAGCCAGTACAGAGGGGGTACTGGAGGGCCTAAAGTTTTCTGTTTTGAGAAGCTTGTTCAGCATGTAACATTTAATTTCTGGTTTTATAGTTGGTATATTGTGTATTAATGTAGCCAGAAATGTTTTGCAATGTTGAGGGAACATGATGGGGTTTGATTGATTTCCAATTAACTTTGGTTTGTCTTGTAGGAGGGGCTTCTAGTATAAAGGAAGGAGGCAGAGGCTCATCTGGGCAGAACAGTTTTAGCCTGGAAAGGTGTGCGTGTGCGCGTGCGCGTGCGCGTGCGCGTGCGCGTGCGCGTGCGCGTGCGCCCGCCCAATGGTCATGGCCTGATTTAGTCTTTTGTATTGTTTAATATTCGTTTGGTATGATAATTTGAATAGTTTGTACTTAGTTTTCTTGTTGTTTTGTTTTTGTTATTTTTAATATATTTTTGTAATAATTCACCCTTGCACTACTGCACTTTCCACGTGAATGGGGAAGAAATAAATCAAAGCACCAGGTGAAGAACTCCTGAGTCCATGTCTCCTCCTTCCACCATGGGGCTAAACCTTACATGCCCCTTCCACGTTCAACGTGTAAAAAAATAAATAAAAAGGGGGCAAATTTACTGTTCGTAAATGTGCGACTGGATGTAAAATTCAAATTTTGGTCGCAAAATGTGACCATTTGGTCGCAGTCTGGAGCCCTGGTTAGTATCTGCACAACAAGTACTACATCGTGAATATATAAGTCTCTTACTTTGTGTCTGAGGGTCCCGGTTCATTACTCAAGTAATCAGGTTGTGACATCGACCAGTCACTCTTCATAGTCTGACAGCCAGATCCTACAGACTCTGCTCTCCGTCTGTTGTTTTGAACTCTGCAAACACCAACATGTTTTTATTTATATAGCTTAAATTCTTAAATTGTCTTCTTTTATAGATGCTTAGGAAGCTTTAAACACACAAAGTACTTATACTTTCAATAATTAGAAGGATTAAAAGTTTATATTAATTTAGATTAGGTTACAGTTTTTCCAGGTGACTTACAGCTGTCGACTGACCAAGAACAGATCCAAATTTTCTTTCCTACCAGCAAGCCATAAAAAGCCTTAAATCAGTCAGAATAAGCAAAGTCATCCAGCTGGTTTGACCATACCCAAGGGTGTATAGTGTATTGTAGTGTGTGATGTATATTCTTCATGTTTTGTTTGTCGGTGTCTGATATAATAATTATTTGTTTGTATCATAAGTCTGATTGTTGTTATGAAGTGCCTTGCGATTGTGCCGCAAACCCAACTGCCCCACGGGGACAATAAAGTTATCTACTACTACAGATTCAAAGAGGAAGATGGAACAAATGATTTCTCCTCTCTGTCATAAAACGTTTGTTAAACTTTTTGTTTCAATTTGAACTTTACTGGAAACTTTTAACATACAAACCCCAAAATCATTGGCAGAGAAAATATTAGTCATATAAATGAATTGGTATCAGTTCTCTTACTTTTTGTCTGTATACAGTAAAATAAAACCATCCAGAACTCCGTCAATTATCTTTAAATCTGTGTTTTTTCGGTCTACAGCAGGTTTAATGTGTATTACAGTTTTTTCCAACAGCTAAAACACGTTTTCAAAACTACGTCTCCTTTTTTCAAAACTCTACACACAATTCCCAAAACTACACACACAAAATGCAAAATGCCTCACATCTCCTTCAAAATGAAACACTGCATTCAAAATACCATAAACACATCTCAAAATGAAGCATTTGTATCAAATGGCAAACACTTTTTTCATAATAGTACATTTTTGGATATACCATGTACACACTGTTGTTCTAAATCTAAAGCTCTTTGGTCTTTCATAGGCGTATATCTACATTTACAATGCTCTAGAGATTCTAGAGATAGATTGTATGCACTTTGTGCAAAACAAAGTCTGATTGATGTGTAATGCTGAAATAGTCATTAGATAGTTGCATGCAGCATGGACGCCACTGTAAAGTTACTCAAGATGGGCTTCTCTCATTGGTCAATCCGTGGTTGATTACATGATGAATAAGTGTGGCCCTGATCTCATC